>NW_016157259.1:143026-148812 GCF_001687245.7 Rhagoletis zephyria | reverse complement strand
TGTCCGCGGTAACCTTGAAGTTCATATCGCCCAACATCTGGTTGGCATCCTCGATATCAACCTCTGGAATCGGCTCATTGGAGCGGAATATTTTTAGTGTCTCTGTTCTCACCCCGAAGAGCAGCTTGTTGTCCATTTTTTGCAATGACCCAATATTTTCTTCGTTAAGCCTCAGAAGGTACGAAGAACTTTGCGCGCCCTCTAGAGGCTTAAGGAATCGGTTGGGTTGGGGGAACGTCGGTGCGGGCGTCTGCGCATGGGAGCTGCAGCCCACGGCCGCCACACGAACTACGGGTGAGCAGCCGCAGACTCCAGTCCTATACCCAGTACCCCTCTTGGTTCATGGTGCTGTGCCTGGCACACCAGTATGACTGACATAGCATCACTCAAGCCCCAGCGGCAAGGAGACCGACATGATGAGGGAAGACTAAGGCTGACATCCAGCGTTGCCATTTTAGCCGTTTTCCGGCTAGATTTAGCCGGTTTTGATAGCAACTAGCCGGAGNTTATATCATCGATATATACAAAGCAAAAGCGGCCTATAAATTCTTTGAGCACGTCGTCTATCATGCGTTGGAATATGGAGGGTGCATTTTTTAGGCCAAAAGGGAGTCGCAAAAATTCGTACTTTCCGTCCATGGTGGAAAATGCGAGTTTTGGGATGTCACATTCTTTCATGGGGTGACCCTGAGGTTAGGACGAGTGTAGTGAAGTACCTTGCATTTCCAAGGCTAGCGATAGTGCCGTTAATATCTGGTATGGGATATGTATCGGGAATCTTTACGGCATTTAGCCGCTTGAAATCTATGACCATTCGGTATTTTTTTTCGCCGTCGTCCTGGGATTTCTTTGGCACAATCCATATGAGTGAATTGTACGGACTTTTTGAGGAACGAATTATGCCTTCCGATAAAAGGTCCTAGATTTGTATTTCCCCACGCATGTTAACCGGGTAGGGGTAGCTCTTAGTATAAATGGGGTTTTCTGTTTCTTTTCTTATCTCCGCCTGGACATTGGTTTCGATTTCCATGCTGCGATCAACTGGACAAAACAAATTTTCGTATCTATTGACTATTTTGTTAAGCTCTTTCCTTATAGAATTGGCAATATTGGGGTCGACGGAAATATTCGCCTCGATGCTATTGACGTGCTGCGCTCTCTTCCGCTTAAGGGGCAGCAGTATAGCCAGTGTTGCCGCGAGTCATTTTTAGTGGTAGCCAAATTCCTTTAATAAAAGGGCTAAAAAAGAGCTAAAAAAGTCGTTGTGGCTAAAAAGGGGAGCTAAAATTTTTTACTTACATAAATATACACGCAAACATTTTCAATAAGTAATGGTATAGAAAAAAATTAACTCTGGAAAAAAGCTAATATTTTATCCAACCATTTGTAACATCAGGCTCGAAGCATATAACTTACTAGCATGCTGGTACAATATTTATTTCTTTACAAATGAGGTCGAGGAAAGATCGAAATGATTAATCGTTAAAAATTGTTTTTTTTTTTTATTCACAACTGCAATATCGTGAACTTAATCTTCCACAAATACGGCTTTGACTCATATAGTGCAAGAAAATTCTGCCAAAATACTTTTTACTTAGAAAATTGAGCTAATTTCACCACTCACGACACCAGCATGCTGGTACAATCATAAAATTTTCAAATATTTTTTGAAGTCGCACCAGCAGCTGGTACAATCACACCACAAGAACATACACGGTCAATCGACTTGATGGGCCATTTAACAAATTAAGCCCATTAAAGACCGTAAACTTATCTATTTTAAACTATAGTTAAATCGTTAACAGATAAGTTAACAGCCCTAACACTATTACAGTATGTGTGCATAAAAACATTAGGAACATACAATACATATATGTATATATATCAGTCTTTCTTAGTTTAAAAATTCATCTTTTACATAAATGAAAAAAAAATGAGATCAATTTACGCATATACAACTTTTTCATGTCAAGTATGAATAAATTCTCCAAGGGGCTAGGGGCAATTTTAAATTTATGTAGCCAAAAAAAGTATGTGGTAGCTAAATCTAGCCACCAAAGCGCTCAAACGGCAACACTGAGTATATCTGGTTTTAAAATAAGGTGGTTTAATTCCCTGTCTAGTACGGCCTTAACTTCCGTGAGTATCGTCGCCTATTATTCCGTCAAAAGATTGGAGTCCTGGGAGAACAAAAAAGGTAGTGGGTAGGTCCTTGGCTACAAACTTAAAAAAAATGTTCACAAACTTTTCTGTCTATTTTTATTTTCCCCCAGCGGAGATTACGTGGAAAGGGTTCTCTACTGGCATAGTGCATTGTGCTACGCGCTCGCTAATGTAGTTTTTGTTCGCTCTAGTATCTACTAAAAATTCTAAGGTACCCTGGTCCTGCGTAGCATACTCTAAATATGGTACGCCGGACACGAGGCCCCCATCGTAAAATTTACTTGATCGCCCACGGTTTGTTGCTTGCCAGAGGTATCTTCCCCTTCTTCCTCCTCTACTGGCACTAGATGAAAGAGCTTTTGTTGTTTGCTTGGGGTTTTATTTGCATAACCCGAGAATCCCGTGGAACCTGAATTTCTTTTTATGCTATCATACCTTGGAAGTCTGGAATTGTTTGTTTGTCTGGTTTGGCAAGATGGATCGACATTCATTCTTGTTGTTGTTGAGGAAGGATTGCTGCTGCACCAGCGTTGGGTAGATTGATTGTTCCGGGATTGCCCTGATCCAGAGTATGAAAAATTTGACTCTACCTGGTTTTGGATTCTACCGGTATAGTTATTATTTTGCTGGGTTGGGTAGTTAGATCCCGACCGGTTCTGAGCTGGATAGCTTTGAGCTGTGTCAGTGTAGTCCCTATTGCTCCGCGAAAAATATCGCGTTGCCGAAGATTGATATGTGTCGCCGAACAACCTGCTGCCGTTTCTATTCAGTGCTTGTGGTGTGCGGTAATTCCTTGACGCAGTCTGGCAGTTTTGAAATTTCTCTTAACTCGTCCTCCGTCTGAGGACTCGTGAGTGGTTCTTCTGCAGGCTGTGGGTCGGTGTCTGCAGATTGTCTGCGCATCTCCTCCAATAGACTTTCACTTAGTCCTTGTAGGGATTCTTCACTATTCCTGGTTTCCACGCTTTTTAAGCGCTCTTCGAATCTTCTAAGCTGCAAGAGAATGGCATTTACGGTGCCATTCATCTCCGTTAAGGACTTCTTCATCTCGTCCGTGTTCATGTTTATGCTGGAATGAAAAAATATAAAATCAGGGTTATGATGTTTTACTTACAAAAACCAATATTTCATTGGAATTCGGTCAATGATGTCCTTTTTTGTTTTNTAGTATCTACTAAAAATTCTAAGGTACCCTGGTCCTGCGTAGCATACTCTAAATATGGTACGCCGGACACGAGGCCCCCATCGTAAAATTTACTTGATCGCCCACGGTTTGTTGCTTGCCAGAGGTATCTTCCCCTTCTTCCTCCTCTACTGGCACTAGATGAAAGAGCTTTTGTTGTTTGCTTGGGGTTTTATTTGCATAACCCGAGAATCCCGTGGAACCTGAATTTCTTTTTATGCTATCATACCTTGGAAGTCTGGAATTGTTTGTTTGTCTGGTTTGGCAAGATGGATCGACATTCATTCTTGTTGTTGTTGAGGAAGGATTGCTGCTGCACCAGCGTTGGGTAGATTGATTGTTCCGGGATTGCCCTGATCCAGAGTATGAAAAATTTGACTCTACCTGGTTTTGGATTCTACCGGTATAGTTATTATTTTGCTGGGTTGGGTAGTTAGATCCCGACCGGTTCTGAGCTGGATAGCTTTGAGCTGTGTCAGTGTAGTCCCTATTGCTCCGCGAAAAATATCGCGTTGCCGAAGATTGATATGTGTCGCCGAACAACCTGCTGCCGTTTCTATTCAGTGCTTGTGGTGTGCGGTAATTCCTTGACGCAGTCTGGCAGTTTTGAAATTTCTCTTAACTCGTCCTCCGTCTGAGGACTCGTGAGTGGTTCTTCTGCAGGCTGTGGGTCGGTGTCTGCAGATTGTCTGCGCATCTCCTCCAATAGACTTTCACTTAGTCCTTGTAGGGATTCTTCACTATTCCTGGTTTCCACGCTTTTTAAGCGCTCTTCGAATCTTCTAAGCTGCAAGAGAATGGCATTTACGGTGCCATTCATCTCCGTTAAGGACTTCTTCATCTCGTCCGTGTTCATGTTTATGCTGGAATGAAAAAATATAAAATCAGGGTTATGATGTTTTACTTACAAAAACCAATATTTCATTGGAATTCGGTCACTGATGTCCTTTTTTGTTTTAACCGTTATTACAATACTCGGTTATTTGATGATTCGCTTTCTATTTTTGTTGATATCTATCTCGTTTGGTATTTGCACTTCTATCCCCAATTTATCACAGGAATTTTTTCTCCTTATAGTTTTTTCACTATTTTTATTTCCGCTTTTATCTCCAATTTTTCACAGGAATTCTGTTTGATTTTTGTCTTATGAACACAATTACAAGTTTTTTCCGTAATGTTTTTTCCACAAGAACAGATGTTTGCAACCCACTCGGGCGCCAGTTAAGTCTCAGTGAGCGCGGTTAATTAAAAAATTAAACTTCTTTTTGGTTGTTTGTGTTTCCGACAGGGTAGGAGTATGATGTATTGTGGAACGATTTTCCGTCATCCCTTGTCAAATTTGGTTTGGAGACAAACCGGTTTCGGCGTTGTGCCATCTTCAGTGTCATTTTTCGTTCTGAATAGTTCGAGTTTCCTTCCGCTTTTTATGTATTCGTGTTACTGTTTTAACTGTCATGAGGTCATGCATACCCATCTAGGTGCGACCGCTTTTGTTTCATTATCTCACAGTTAGGTGCTTTTTTGTTTCTTGTATTCGCCGGCGGGTAAAAATCCGTTATTTTTATTTTCTTGGTTTTTGTGATTGCGTCGGTTTATGTTCCGTTATTTAGCAGGTGTTATTGTTCGTTTATAATTTTCCCTAGGAATGTTTTCTGCTTGTATATCTCCATGTTTTCCAATATGTTCAAACGCCGTCCTTTATGCTGTACATGGAGGAGTTTGGCTGTCTTATTAATTTTCATTGGTGTACATTTATTTTCGAACATATGATTTGCGAAGTTTGATTCTGGTGTAGTTCTTATTGTAGTCTCTTATATGTTCTCAGAATCTTGTTTTAATCTTACGGCCAGTTTGCCCTATGTAGCTACACTTGCATTCACACGTTAATTTGTATACACCCTGCTTATCTAGAGTGTCCTGTTGTTGTTGTTGTTGTTGTAGCGGCTATAACAACCCCGCCCAGGACGGTTGGTATCTCAGTCGTTGTCGTCAAGTTCCACTAACGGCAAACTCTCCGGATGCCGGACACTCATTCGGCACATCCTCATTCAACCTACTCAGGTAGGAGTTCAACCTGCTGCAGTAGCCGGAGCGAAGTTGTGCGAGTGTTATGCGTGTCTCCCGAGGCAGATGAAGCTCCGTCTCGTCTATGTCCGGGGGTGGTATGCCTAGAACGGCATTCACAGGTCTAGAGTCTACATAACTCGAGACTGAGACCCTGTGAATGCCGTTCAGGGCCTGTCTGTAAGCTGTCGGGTCCAGAGGTTGCTTAATGAACCTCTGGACTTCGTCCGTCAGTTCATATAGGTGACTCCTGACGTGCCTAGGCGAGGGCTCCTCTGCAAGCAGCTGTCTGCTTGGGTGGCCACTTCTGTGGCTCCCGATCAGGAACTGCTTGCAGAGCATTATATTGTGCTCCTTTACAGGGAGCACTTGCGCC
>NW_016157259.1:134641-142473 GCF_001687245.7 Rhagoletis zephyria | reverse complement strand
GGGGATCTCCGGGATCGGCCTGACGACGGCTATCACGCTCATCGGCTAGAACAGCCGCTTCGGCAGGGAAGTTTGGACGTGGGTCCGATATACATCCTGCCGGTATGAAGCGAGCTGCAGCAGCAGTGACAGCCCTGCGGAATTTACGTTCACCGAGATGGACGTCGGTTGGTGTGGGGAGCGCTGTGAAGGTGTTTTCGGTAAACTCCGCGTAACCTTTCCAATCAGCTTTAGAAAAGTTGATATAGGTCCGGTGTTTGGCGGAGGCAAAGTCAGTTGGTTTATCTATCGAGATGGCTATGGGTAGGTGGTCTGATGCTAGAGTCAGCATAGGTCGCCATGTTATGCTGTTTACCAGACCAGCGCTGACTATTGTGATGTCTGGCGAGCTACTGCAGTTACTCATAATCCTTGTGGGTGCGTCGTCGTTCATTGTGCAGAATGTCGAATCGTCTATCTGCTCAACCAAGTTTGTTCCCCTACGATCGTTTGACAGGCTTGAGTGCCAAAGATCGTGGTGCGCATTAAAGTCACCTAATACCATACGGTTTTCACCTCTGAGGAGCGCACCTATATCAGGGTGATATCCTGCCGGGCAGCAGGTGACAGGGGTATGTATATGTTAAATATTTCGAGCTCGACATCGCCTGACCGGATAGCGATGCCCTGACATTCTAGGGTGGTATCCCTGCGGTCGATGCCTGCTTCTAGAGTGTCCTCTTCGTTTGTGCTTTGTTCAGTATCCTTCCGACATTGTTCCTGGTTCTGAACGATGTGCGAATGTTGAATTTTTGGAAAACCGTGGCCAGTTTGTATGTCATTTTAACCCGTGTAAGTTAACACTGCCCAAGCTGCATCGTTGTTTTCTTTCTTGTCCCTACTTTTTCGTTTCGAGTCCTTCCTAATGTTGTCCACCAGATCTTTTTTGTATCCATTGTTTCTGGCGATAGCATATATTGTGCCTAGCTCTCTCCTGTGTGGTTCCTTAGTTAATGGGGTTCGCTCAAGTCTAGTTAATAATTGTCTAAATGCTGCGTTTTTGTGTTGTTGTGGGTGGTTAGTGACAGTTAAAACAGCACAACGCCGAAACCGGTTTGTCTCCAAACCAAATTTGACAAGGGATGGCGGAAAATCGCCCACAATAAAAAATTAAAGTTGCGGTGAACCAACCGTTCACCGAAGACCAAATTCAAAAAACGATTTCACAACGTTATAAAAGTATATTTATTCTGTGCTTATGCACCATAAAATTATATTATAAAAGTAGACTTATTGAGTGCTCAATGCACCACTAAATTTATGTTATAAAAGTAAACCTATCGTGTGCTCGGTGCACCACCCAAAAATAGACTGACTCTAACAATTCAATATTCCTACCAACTAACTTCTTAGCCTACCCAATTATGCTTATGTTGCAGTTCCCATGCTTTTGTATTTCGCAATCCATCGGTTGCGCGTGTAGGCCGATATTGTCTACCTTGCAATTCTCACGCTTTCGCTGGTTGTGTTTGCCCAACGTGATCGCGCTGTTGCGCGTGTGCTGCATCAGCGAAAGTTCTACGGAGTAATGATGTCACGGGTCTGGCAACGTGAGCAAAGGGTGATCCATTAGGTAGCGTTAAGTTAACTTGCATTTTAAGAATACATCCAAAATTTGTATTAGAGAATCAATATGAAATAATTACAGACACGATTAACCGATTTGCTGAGCAACCGAGACGTCTGCTTTTTAAATAATTTTTGTAAAACAAATTAGCAAGTACATATCGTCTCCCGCATGCCAGAAACATGAATGTGTAAGGATGAAAATTTTTGGATTTTTTTTATATGTATATAATTTTTATTATTTATACACTTTTAGTTATTGACTTATCTTAAGATTTATTTATTTATATATTTAGTTATTTACACACCACATGCTTTCTGTGGTATTTTATTTTATTATAATCTTTTTTAATTCTACCTGTGCTATTACTTTAGTTATACTTGTTTAGTTATACATTTATCTCTTTCATCTAAGATAATAGTATAGGACTATGTAAAAATAGAAGTAGACCTGTGTTATCGTTTTTAAATGTATACTTACGCTCAGTGACTAGTGACAATGTTGCCCGGCTATGAGTCGTGGGTCGAAGCCACACGTTGGACGCAATAAAAACAACAAGACAGGCGGCGCTGTTAACTCTTTTACGCACACACTCCATGTTGCAGGCACCATCGGCGGCTGAGAGCCTGATACGCACGCCTTTACTTGAACGGAAGTGTGAGTGTGAGCATGTGTTAGTGTTAGCACTAGCAACAAATGCATGTGTGAAGCGGTTTGAGTGTGTGGGTGTGAATGCGGTATCTGGTCGTGGGACCGTTGAGCCGAATCACGGTTCGCCTGAGTGAAATTTGTTGACCTAGACACCCGTATTAAAGGCCCTAATGATGGCCAATGGTTTCGTTATAGTGGTGACATGTTATTTGAAGGTGCAAGTGAAATTGCAAAGTTTCCTTAAGATAGTGTGAAAAAAAATTAATAAAAATAAATCGGTCCATAACCCGCACAGCTAGCGGTCCCGCACATATATCGCCAAGCGTCCGGTGAAGAAAATTTGGAGATATCGTCGAATTTGGCTAATTGAAATAGGAGGTAAGCTCTAAAGATTCCTATTAAAGGTGTAGAAATCAAGTGCTTTGCGTTACTAGTGCCGCCATAAAAAATAATTTGGCATAACTAAATGCTTATGTACGTGCACGCACAGAATATTTATGTAAAAATATGTGTGTGATATGCAAGTGTACATAAGCGTAGCATAGCGAAAATCCGAGCATAATGATTCAAATGTGTGTGTTTTGTTTTTTTCAGGTCGTCCGCCGAGGAATTGCAAAAGGACCTCCATTTACCTTTAACTACAGTCGAGGCAATACCTGGAGGAATTATTGTGACCCCCGCGGAGGAAGGAACGTCGCCGCTATAAAGTTGACAGCAATATATGTGACCTAGTCTACGGAAAGGGGGCTTAGGTGTCAAAAAATCAATTTTCACTTTTTGGTTGATTCGGATGGAAGATGAGATGCTTTTTCACGTGGTGAAAAGCAGAAAATCCTAACTTGCTTAGAAGTGTACTAAAAATGTAGAGAAAGAAGAGTAAAAATACGACAAAATATAATTTATTGGTAATGAACAAAATACATTGAATTATAAGCTATGNAGACCAGGTCACATATATCTACACATGAGAGTCTGTGTCACCCATACCCAACCACCAAATTTTGGGACAGGAAGCACCGCTCATACACCACTACTACTGGACGGAAAGTCGCAGATACTTTGGTGAGAGATACCCACTTCCATAAGACACCAGCAGCAAAAGCGGATTTTGGTATCTAAGCCAGGATCAACGTAAGAAGCTGACCACCTGCTCTAGAGTGAGCCGAACCTACACAAGTGCACAGGAGAGGATTGAAGTCTACGTGGTAGCCAGAGCATCGATGGCGTTAATATCCCCAGCCCTACCAGCAGTGGATGAAAAAAAATCACTCTAGTTTTATTGAGTTTGTATTTGTCTTGTATTCATTCGAACTTTTGCTCAGTTGGAGTTTTCTTGAGTTTTTTTTACATGAAACATTTAGTTTTAGGTATTAAGAGAGTTTTCAATGTACATATAGGTTTTGAAGTATATAGTTTTTTTAAATAGCAATATTAGAGAAGAGTTAGTTTGGTATTACTTACCTAGTTTCTGCCGTCCATTTTCCTTTATTCCTTTTTTTTTAGTGTTTTTTGTATGAGATTTCAGTTTTTACATAGTTTATCACATTTCTCTTTTTTCACACAGTTTATCACACCTTTTTTTACTGGAATTTATTAGTCTAATAGAAGTTTCCAATTTTTTTTTTTGCACGCTTTGATCGGCCAATTATCAATTTTCTTTATTGATTTGCTTTGGTTTGAATTTTTTTTTATAAAAAGTATTGGTATATATATATTTTTTTTTTGGAACTTTTAGTTTATTTGTTGGTATCACTAAAATCAAGTTTCGTTTTCTTTAATTCAGAAAGGGCAAAGAAACCAATATAAGCTTTAGTTCACGTTTTCCCCATTTGCTTGATTTCCTTTACCCACGTGTAATAACTTTTTATGGCCATTGAGATTTGGTTGTCAGGTTTGCAAAAAGAGGTGAATTTTGAATTCATGATTTGACTTAACTTTTTTATACCGAATCACTTAATTTTAAGCTCACTTTGGTTTCTTTGCGCTTAAAAAATTCTTATTTTACTTGTAAACACCTTTTTTGCACATTTAATAACTTGCCGCGATTGCTATCGAGTGATACTATTCCTAGTACAGATACGCTAGGCTAGTAATTTTATGTATGAGAGAATTGATGTATATGCGTATGTAAGGTTTTCTTCCCCCCACACAGGCTCTTCTCCGAGATGCTGGTACCACCATCGATGAAGGAGCGGAAAAAGTGAGTGAGTACTTTTTTTGACTTTACCTTACTCATGCGAATTTATGTACATGCCTATGGTTTGAGCAGTTTTTACATACGTATGCACATCACTTGAGTATCAGAAAATGTGATTTTGTATTTCGAAACTGTATGGTGGAAAGTGTGTTCTAATATCTATTTGATACACAAAAAATTATCACGGCTGTACTTTTTGCTGATATATTACATACATATGTTCCATTAAGTTAAACAATATAAGAAAATTGTAGTATGTACCACAAAAACGTATATTTTCTATAAAAAATCATAACTCAGAAAAAAAAAATCTTCGCTATTAGAGATTTGGTTTGATTGTAGCTCACAGTGTCTCTTTCCCGGTAAAAAAGTTTGAGAGAAAAAAAAAATACACTTTTTGAGAAATTAAGTTTAAAACAAAATTTGCACTTTTTGTTTATTGTTAAATAAAAAATTTTAAATAATGAAAATCAACAATTATATCATTCTATCTTGAAGTGACAAGAATTACAGATATTTGAGTAAGAACATTATTGGAATCTATTAAGTTTTGACAAAGTTATGGGCATTTAAAAAAAAATTCTCACTGTCAATTCGAACAATCGATTTTTGCCTGAAAAACAAAATCGTTTTTAATTCGGCCGAAAAATTTTTCCAAGCCAAAATAAAAAATGCGTGTCTCATTATTTGGACCAACAAACAATGGCCCGTAGTCATAGTCAAAATAAAGTCGACTTTAAAGTTAGTTGCAGCTTTTTGACATAATTTTCAATGGGATATCTGTCAAAAAAGCTGCAACTAACTTTAAAGTGGACTTTATTTTGACTATGACTACGGGCCAATGTATTTGAGTTTGGTCGAAATTAAAAATCATGCTCGTACCTGACCGGTTGTCTGCAAATGGAAAGCGTCATATATATATATATATCGTCACTAGACACGAATAAAGGCACGACCTTAAAAGTTGACCGCGAAAAAAGGCGCACATAGTTGACGGCGAAGAAAGACGCTTTAAAATATTTGACGGCGAAGAAGGACGCGTAAACTTACTTTCGCGGTCAGCTATGTTTGCGGGTGTAATAGTATGTACATTCCGTAAATAGTTTTTGGGGAATAATGCTGAAGTGACAGTCCTTGGCCAAACATAAATCTATGATTACGCGTCTTTCTTCGCCGAAGTTTTTCTTAAGCGCCTTTTTTCGTAATATTTTTTTATGCGTCTTTTTTCGCCGTCGTAACACTAGCGCGCCTTTATTCGTGTCTACTGACGATATATACATAAATATACATATATTTTATATATATATATATAAATATACACAGGCAAACATTACAATTTAATCATAGAATTTCGAGTAAAACCCAGTTTTAGCAAGATTGTTGTTTTTTTAGGCAGGGATAAATTTAGGATTTACTTACATAAGTAAAGAATATTTGCTTTTCTTGCATATTCCCTTTGGGGACCTTCGATTTTTTTGTTGTGGAATTAATTGATTTTCTATTGTTTATAACGGGTGATTTTTTTGAGGTTAGGATTTTCATGCATTAGTATTTGACAGATCACGTGGGATTTCAGACATGGTGTCAAAGAGAAAGATGCTCAGTATGCTTTGANTATTTTTTGTGGGGCTACGTCAAGTCTAAAGTCTACAGAAATAAGCCAGCAACTATTCCAGCTTTGGAAGACAACATTTCCGAAGAAATTCGGGCTATTCCGGCCGAAATGCTCGAAAAAGTTGCCCAAAATTGGACTTTCCGAATGGACCACCTAAGACGCAGCCGCGGTCAACATTTAAATGAAATTATCTTCAAAAAGTAAATGTCATGGACCAATCTAACGTTTCAAATAAAGAACCGATGAGATTTTGCAAATTTTATGCGTTTTTTTAAAAAAAAAAGTTATCAAGCTCTTAAAAAATCACCCGTTAATACGTATTTAAGTGTGTGGGGGTATAGGGGACGTGGCATCTGGCATATAGGCTAAAATGTGGAAACCACTATATCTCTAAAACCTATTATGCTGGGGAACTGAAACTTAGCACAGATGCATAGATTGTACTTACGGTGAAAAATGGTAGGTACTGGGAAAGTGGGCGTGGCACTTCCTCTACAAAATAAAATTCTAATATCGCTTATCTCTGGAACCACTTATGCTAACGTCCTGAAATTTGGCACAGCTATTTAAGATATCAATCACTACTTATGGCAAAAAGTGGTAGGTAACGGGAAAGGGAGCGTGGCACCGCCCATACAAACTGTAACTCTCATATCGCGTTATCTCTGGAACTGCTATGCTAACTTGCTGAAATTTCGCAGAGCAACATATGTTGTCAATACCGCACTTACGCCAATACAAACTGAAATTCTCATATTTCTCATCTCTGGAACCGCTTATGCTAACGTCCTGAAATTTGACACAGCTATTTATGATATCAATAACGTACTTATGGCGTAAAGTGATAGATAATGGGAAAGGGGGCATGGCACCGCACTGAAATCCTTATATCGCTTATCTCTGGGACCGCCTATGCTAACGTCCTGAAATTTCACACAGCAACATATCGAGCTCTAACCGCCAAAAAAAGCGTAAGCGACAAAAAGTAAACTTTTCAGTAGTCGTTTTTTTTTTCTTATTAACACTGCAATTACTGTAGATGCTAACGTGAAGGTTAATGAACAAGTTAAGATTGATGTTAGGTATATTATACTGCTGGTTTTTTTTTGTCCATCTTTAATGAAACAGGTCATTTTGTCGCTTACGTCCGTTTTGCCGTCACAAAAAAGGCTACAACACGCAATTGCGGCAGTTAAGCCAAAAGAGAACTTTATAACAATAAAAAAAATAAAAATAACAAAAACCTGTTTTTGCATTATTAGAGTGCAACATTTTAAGAACGCGAAAATCCTCCGTCTGAACCTTCTACGAGGGTGCCGAGTGTGAGGGTAATGGGCACGACATTTTTTAGGTTCTGTACGATGTCAGAAGGGTATCCAGCTAAGATCAGAAATCAGTACCATTTGCTCAAGCTCCTCAATAGTTTAGATATATGGAAAAGGTTTTTGATCGTGGCCTATGGAGGTAACGGAAGAGCAAACCTCTTGAAAAAAGCTCTGGGTTGGAACAAGGTGTTAGACGGCCCGTGCTGATGTTCAGCCTGGCCGGCACCCAAATTAATAACTAGCGCAGTCTCGAACGGAATGCTCCGAATACCTGGCGACCTCGGGTTCTATCTAGCCCTACCTGTGCACACGGACCTCTGTGCAGGCGGACCTCTTTTGTCCGATACTCGTGGGATCAATATTATGAGTGAAATGAAGAGTCAATAAGGACTCGAGCAGGGCAGGGGTCAGACGCTATTGTTAGGAGGCAGGGGGGGG
>NW_016157259.1:123788-134510 GCF_001687245.7 Rhagoletis zephyria | reverse complement strand
CCTATTTGGTAAGCACGCTTCGAGATTACGAATATTCTCCCATGAACATTGCAGAAATTACAGAGATGAGGAAGAGGAAGAAACACGACAGCCTGTTCTACGTACCGGAATGACTCGGGTTTTACCCGAACAAGGGCTGTTGTTTCGGCGATCTAACCCCGTTTAGGTCCAGGGCCAGAAACCTACACCTGCTGTGTATGCCAGAGACGACTACAGCACAACTCCACCTCAGTCAAGTGCAATGCTTGCGAGGGGTGGAGTCACCTCAGAGTCTGCTCAGGACTACGGACATATCGGCAGTGGACCACGTCTTTTGTGGCCCCCTGTTGCTCTAACAGAGCAGCCTCTTCGGCTAACCCCAGTCCACGTGAGCAGTCCCACACAAACACCACAGCACAACAACATAACACAATAGACCACACCACAACGGCTACAGACCACAGAACACACACAACCACACCACCACCCACAAGCCGCCGCCAACAACTCTTGGTTCCTCCTACAATCTGAACGGTATGTCAGACCAGGATATTCCGTAATGTGACATCAGTCAAGTGCAACACCTGCCTTGGCGGGTGCCACTTTAGGGTATGCTCAGGTCTGCGCACCACGCGAGATTGGACGAGGAACTTCGAGGGCCCGTGCTGCGCTGTTCCGTCGCAGACCTCAACTGCGACGCCTCCCGCCGCCACCACAGGCCGGCAACTACCTCAGCAGCGCACACAGCCAACTGCGGCACGACCACACACATCCCTCACACCCCGCATCACCATGCGTCTCCTGAACCACATGAAGCTCCTTCAATTTAACTGTAACGGGCTTCATCGAGGAGATAACCGTCTTCATGGGAAGGCATGGCATATTGATAGCTGCGGTCCAAGAGACGAAGTTGCACAGCAATTCAACACTATTGAATTGTGCCGGGTACAACGTGCACCGTGGAGATCGCGAGCGGGATAATGTTGGAGGCTTAGCGTTCATTACGCACCACACCGTGCAGTATCGTCTCATCGAAGCAGACATCGACCGCAGGGATACCACCCTAGAATGTTAGGGCATTGCTATCCGGTCAGGCGATGTTGAGCTCGAAATATTTAACGTTTATATACCCCCTGTCACCTGCTGCCCGGTAGGATATCACCCTGACATAGGTGCGCTCCTCAGTGGTGAAAACCGTATGGTAGTAGGCGACTTTAATGCGTACCACGACCTTTGGCACTCAAGCCTGTCAAACGATCGTAGGGGAACTGACTCGGCGATTCGACATTGGCGACGATTCGACATTCTGCACAATGAACGACGACGCACCCGCCAGGATTATGGGCAGCTGCTGCAGCTCACCAGACATAACAATAGTCAGCGCTGGTCTGATACACATCATATCATGGCGGCCTATGCTGACTTTGGCATCAGACCACCTGCCCATAGTCATCTCGATCGATAAACCAACCGACTTTGCTTCCGCGGAGCACCGAACATATATCAACTTTTCAAAAGCTGATTGGAAAGGCTTCGCGGAATTTACTGAAAACACCTTCGCTGCCCTCCCCGTACCAACCAAGTGGGAAGAGCATCTGAAGACCTGCAACTTCACCTCTGGTGTGAGTAAGCTTTGGCCATGGGGTCACTGTCCAATCCGACGAAGCGGTGTAGCCGCTACAACAACAACAACAACAGGAAGAAACAGTTGAGCACTTCTTCTGTAGCTGCCCAGCTTTAGCTAAGAGCAGAGTGAGCTTTCTGGGTCGGCACTTTTTCAGTCCTCTCACGGAACTATCCGGTGTAGGAATAAAACCTATTCCGCGCTTCATAAGAGTTTGAGTTTCAAAATGGTTCTATGCAGAATAACCACTGAGGTCCCCGTGTTTCACAGTGGTATCACAATGGGCCTGCAAGATCTAACAGCCGCACTCAGAGTCTTTTAATGATTACTTAAGGTGTCCCTCAGTAACGATTTGAAAAAATTTCCTCTCAGAGTCAGTTAATGATTCGTTAACGGCATTTAATGAACGTTAAAGTTAAGTAAACAAAAACCTTTACTCAACTTTTTAACGAATGATTTTGAAATTTTTTGTTTGTTTTCAATAAATTTCAATTTCGATAACGTTGCTGTAATAGTAGCAATGGCCCAGTGAGCAGAGCACTTTCGTGCTATTCAGGAGATCCGAGTTCAATCCTCGGCAAAGAATTATTTTTAATAATTTTGTTTTTAAGTTTTATTGCCGAAAAACACTCATATTTTTTATTTTATTTAACGTTTGGAAATTTTTTTGATTCATCTTTTTTCTTTTAGTTTCAGCTTCTCAAATCTTTAGTTTTTCCTGTTTTAAAAGGATATTTTTTTCATTTCGTTTAGTTTTTAGAGAACTTATTGCTAAACGATAAATATAATGGCGCATATTCATAGTCATATTTAGTACTCAACTAAGTCGAAACTATTCTAAGTCACAACTAAAGCTATTCATAGTCGCCTTTGTTTCGACTTTTCTGGCTAAGTACCAACTTAAAATTATTTTCGGCTGCAGCTGCAACTAAGTCGTTACTAGGAACAAGTATTTTATCAAATTAAGGGAAAACAGACGAAATATGTAAAAATTAAGTTGGTAGAGCGTGATTTTGATAATATTGAATAATCTCCCATTAAAATTTACAAAGATCGATCCATTTTAATCGGAAGATGAAATTAAATGCGTATTACAATTCGAATAAAGCTACATCACAATTTTATAATTGGAATAATTTAGATAAATTCTCAAATAATAAGTCAGTTTCACGCTAGTTCTTTTAAAGTAAATTTGTGCATAATATTTAGATATCTACTATTTGTTTGTTTCACAGCATGCTTTCGATAAACATCGACTTCACATCACTGCGGTTGTTCTAGCTATTTCAGACAATTAACAAGAAAATGATACCTTATTCATTTGCATAACCATGCAATGAAAATAAAAATTACATAAACGGATGATCAAACTTGACATTATATAATAAAAATGTAATTTTTCCAAAATATCGTAAAGAAAAATCGATACATTTTCACACTCGTTTTGCTATATCGTAAACTAAGTCGAAACTACTTAGTAGAAGTCTGAAATGCGACTATGAATAGAGGTAAATTTTAAGTTGGTACTTAAATTTAAGTTGCAACTTTGTTAGTTTCGACTTAGTTGCTGGACTATGAATACGCGCCAATATCACTATTAGCACATCTTTCAATTACTCATTCGAAATACAGAAAAGATCTTTCAAGATAGTTGCCGTAATATAAAGACTTTTGTCTCTCGAAAGACTGAGGTGAGTTGAAAGACAGATGCCAGAATTGGCCTGTTATTGGTCTTGTTTGTCTTTTAGCAAACAGTTTAATTAAATTTAAAAAAATTGCTTTCCTTTTTAAAGCAATAAAATATATAAATCAAAAGAGAATTATATAAAAAAAAACAAAAAAATTCAATAAAGATAGTTTATAAAAATTAAACAAGAAAAAAAGGAAAAAGAAAATTTTCCAGCCCTAGGACTCGAACTCGGATCTCTTGAATGCTCTGCTCACTTAGCCATTGCGTCTGTTGAGCCAGTACTCGCAAAATGATATGAATACTTATTTTTATATTTTATTTCAAACTGAAGGAAAAAGTGAGTGATGCCACAAAAATGAAGGGCCGCAACTGGGGCCATACTTAAATATTTTATTTCATAATTTTTATATCCGAGAGGAAACATTAATTAACAGATTTAACGATCATTAGTTAGGTGCTCGTTAGAGCTAATTTAAGGAACGTTTCTAACCCTTCAGAAGAATCGATGTCGCTGTATGGGACGAGTGTGTCTTTAGTTAAGCTCTGCAACAACCAAGTATTTTAACACCATATTTATTTATTACATTTTTATCCTTTCGATTAAAAATCTTAATCTACCACAAATATATGTATTTACCTTTGCTGCAAATAGTCCATATTTGGAAGAAAAATAGAGGCACTTCAAAACTTTCACACAAAAGTGTAACAATTCCCTCTCTTAAAAAGGCTTAACGGACACTGCGTGCACAAAAAAATGTAAACAGAGTACAATAGGACACTGAAGCCAAAATTTCTCTCCCTATAACTTGGTAACGGTACTTCGTAGGACTTTGACAGCTGGTGCGTATGGTGGTAATAGATTTTTGTCAAAAAAAGAAAATCGAACATTTTGTCGCTTATTCCGTTTTGGTGGTTAGGGCTCGATATGGTGTCAATACCGTACTTACGGCGAAAAGTGGTAGCTTTTGGAAAAGGGGGCCTGGCACCGCCCATAAAAACGGAAATTCTCATATTGCTTATCTCTGGAACCACTTATGCTAACGTCCTGAAATTTGACACAGCTATTTATGATATCAATAACGTACTTATGGCGAAAAGTGGTAGATAATGAGAAAGAGGGAGTGGCACCGCCCTTACAAACTGAAATTCTCATATCGCTTATCTCTGGAACCGCTTATGCTAATGTCCTGAAATTTGACACAGCAACATATGTTGTCAATACCGTACTTACGGCGAAAAATGGTAGATTTTGGAAAAGAGCGCGTGGCACCGCCCATGCAAAGTGAAATTCTCATATCGGTTATCTCTGAAATCACTTATTATAAGGTAAGGAATTTTATACACCTTCCTTTATATATATATAAAATCGCAAGAATCATTCAATCGGGAACCATTTTCTCCCAGGTTTTAAAATCGCATTGAATGATTGTTGTTTTGTGCAAAATTTTTTAGAAGGATCAGTGTGTTTGTCCTCCGATATTTGGCGCAGGGATTGGGAGCTATCCTAAAAAATCCTATTTATGATCAGATTAGAACACATATAAGTAACAAAAATTTGGTGTAACTTGGTAGCCCAGTCGTGTGATCAAAAAATATTGGGCTCTGGCCCGGTTTTGACAAAAACCCGTGTGAAACCGCCGTTAGAGAAGGAAATATTCAGCCTCATTGCGAGAGTCGTGCCGAATGCAAGTCGTTTTTCGAGAGTCGAATCGTATCGAAATTTAGCGTCATTGCCTAAAATTTCCACTCGACTAGTGTATTAAAACGGAAGAACTTGGCAGCACTGCATAGTTTTCGACAATTTTTGTCGTTTACTTATTTCAGCACAACAGTAGACAATGCTAATGTTGTCGAGTCGTACAATTCAGCCTAATTTACGACTTACGCAATGAGGCTGATTACCTTTTGTTGTAAACCTTCAAGATACTTTCTCAAGATACCTCGCAAGAAAAAACAATAGATGGCACTCTAATCAAAAATTATTACAAGTGTGTTAGTAACAGCATAAAATTTGCGTTTGTATTGGAGTTTCGGTCACGCTGGTTTTGCTGGGATCTCATCTATACATACAAATACATATGCATATTTTTTATAAATGAAAATCGAGGTTCCTTTTCGGTCTAATTTTAAAAGCTACTGCGGAAATTTGGAGTATCATTAATCAATGCGGTATTAACGTTCATAATTCGATTTTAAGTTTTCCTGTAAATTCGCTTTAAATTATGCTGGTGGACTTCAGAATAGTAATTCGCATAATGGAGTTAGTATTGGTGACAGGTAAAATTCAAAAGAGTATGAAAAAAGATGGCGAATTTCGACAACTGGGCGATACTAGTATCTTAAATTTTCTGTTCCCAAAGTAGGTGAACTACTACGATTTGTTTACAATCTCCTTCATCTCCTTTATTAGGTGCTTGCGGGACATCATCGCCCACACGACGGCGCAATCGTTTTTCTATCGTTGCTGTTGTTGTTGTTGTAGTGGCTACAACAACCCCGCCCAGATCGGTTAATCGCTCAATCCTTGTCGTCACCCCTATCCTACTAGCGGTAAACCCAGGAAGCGGGCAGCCTCGATTGGGTCTGTCCATAAGGACAGAGGCGTTAGCAGGGTGGGGTTCAGTGGGCATGCGGAGAGATGCTGCGAGTCATGGCGCGTCTCTCCGCATGCCAGGCATCCATTTGGCACATCTGCATTTATTCTCCTTGCAAGGCCTGTCGGTAAGCTGAAGGGCCCAGAGGTTGTTTAACGAACCTTTGGACTTCGTCCGTCAGTTCATACAGATGCCTTCTGACGTGCCGTGGCAAGGCTTCTTCCGCAAGCAGATGTCTTTTCGGGTGCCCACGACGGTGACACCCTACTAGGAATTGCTTGCAGAGCATTGTGTTATGCTCCTTAATCGGGAGCATGTGGGCCTCGTCATGCAGGTGGTGTTGTGGCGACATCAGAAGGCATCCTGTCGCTGTCCTGAGTGCCGTATTTTGGCAGGTCTGCAGCTTCATCCACCGAGTCCTACTAGTAGCCGGCGACCACACAGGCGCTGCATAGTTCAGAACCTCCCGGCAAATGGCCTTCTACGTTGCCAACAACGTTTCTTTATCTTTGCCACACGTGCTGCCGGTTAGCGACTTGAGGACCTTGTTACCGCTTTGTACTTTGTTGACAGTTACGGTTGTATGCGCCCAGAAGGAGAGCAGACTGTCGAAGGTTACTCCGAGGATCTTCGGGTTATTCACCGTCGGAATTGGTTCGTCATCGACTTGAATACCCAAGTGCAGTCTGACCCCCTTCGTCCAAGTAGTGAAAAGTAATGCTTAGGAGATGGTAAGGCTCCGTGCAGTGAAGAAACGAGAAATCTCGGCGAGATAACCGTTTACTTTTGAGCACAAGTCGTCAATTCCATTCCCAGACGCCATTATCGAACAATCGTCAGCATAAGAGACAATCGCGACTCCCTCTGGTGGTTGAGAGAGCTTAGAGATGTAAAAGTTGAACAGTAGTGGGGAAAGGACACCACTGTTTGGATTTGTTTCTAAAGACCACTGACAAGTATCGACCACTCAAATAATACGCAGACCACCGTTTGAGTCCCTGTGTGAGTGAGAAAGCCTCTATATCGGCACTAGACACGAACAAAGGTGAAGAAAGGCGCCCAAACGTAGTCGACGGCAATGTTTGCGGGTGTAATAGTATGTACATTCCCCAAAAAGGTTTTGGGGAATGATGCTGACGTGGACGTCATTGGCTAGGTATACATCTATGATTATGCGCCTTTCTTCGCATTCAACTAGGTATACGCGTCTTTTTTCATCAATGCGTCCTTTTTCGCCGTGAAAACAATGGCGCGCCTTTATTCGTGCCTAGTGATTATATCTTCTAGTAGCGTTGAATGACTGACAGTGTCGAACGCCTTAGACAGGTCCAACGCTACTAGAATAGTTCTCTCTCAGGGGCGGTTTTGATTAAGGCCACGAGCTATCTCGGTGTTTATGGCGTTAAGTGCAGCTGTTGTGCTGTGCACTTTACGGAACTCATGGTGATGCTTCGCTGGGCTGAGGTGGTTTGCGTGGTGTGGGAGTAGAGGGGATTTTAGTATCTAAGCAATCGGAGAAAGGAGAGTTATCGGGCGATAAGACTCCTTTGTTGGACGGTTTCCCCGGTTTAAGCAGTGGGACCACTCTCTCCATTTTCCAGATATCTGGAATGACGAGAGTGGCCATAGACAGGCTGAGGACCTTGGTTAAATTTTTCAGCATCAACATGCAAATTCCGTCGGGTCAAATGGCTTTGCAGGCTTTCGCCTTCCCAATGGCTACCCTTACCTCACCGCTGCCGAAAATAAGAGGCGCTCTTGATGTTGGCAGTTTGTTCATCATTCTGGCCACTCGACCTCTGGATTTGTTTGCCGGAGGATGCAGTATGAAATGTTGGCTAAAATAGCTCGCGTATCGCTCCGTCGCAAAAGCAATGATCTCACGGTTGACCACAGCTTACTTACACCAGAGGCGAAATTGCAGGTCTTCAGATGCTCTTCCCACTTCTTCCGCTTATGTACGTTCACAAGTTGTCGGATCCCTGGTACGGGGATTTCCGGGATCGGCCTGACGAACGTTGTCACGCTCATCGGCTGGGAAAGCCGCTTCAGCAGGAAAATTCGGACGGGGGTTCGAAATGCATCCTGCTGGAACGAAGCTGGCTGCGGAAGCAGTGACAACCCTGCGGAATTTACACTCACCTACGTGAACGTCGGTTGGTGTGAGTAGGGCAGTGAATGCGCTTTCAGTAACATCCGAGAAGCCTTTCCAATCAGCTTTGGAGAAGTTGACATAGGTCCGGTGATCCGCGGAAGCAAAGTCGACTGGTTTATCAATCGAGATGACTATGGGCAGATGGTCTGATGCTAAAGTCAGCATAGGTCGCCGTGATATACTGTTTATCAGACCAGCACTGACAATTGTTAGGTCTGGCGAGCTGAATGCCAAAGATCGTGGTGCGCGTTAAAGTCACCAACTACCATTCGGTTTTCACCTCTGAGGAGCGCACCTATTTCAGGGTGATATCCTGCCGGGAAGCTGGTGACAGGGGTTATATATGAGTTAAACATTTCGAGCTCGACATCGCCTGACTGGATAGCAATACCCTGACATTCTAGGATGGTACCCCTGCGATCGCTGTCTGCTTCGATAAGATGGTACTGCACGGTGTGTGCGTAATGAATGCTCGGCCACCACCGTTATCTCGATCGCGATTTCGACGGTGCACGTGCTATCCGGCACAATTCAACAGTTTTGAATTTCCATGCAACTTCGGCTCTTGGACCGCAGCTATTAAGATTCCATGCCGACCCATGAAGGCGGTTATCTCCTCGATCTTGCTAAAAAGTCCGTTATAGTTAAATTGCCCTGTGGTGGTGGTGGGCGGCGTCGTATTTGGCACTTGCAACCGAGCAGCACAGCACGGACCCTCATAGTCCCTCGTCCAATTTCGCGTGGCGCGCTGTCCTGAGCATGCCTTAAAATGAACCAGCCAAGGCAAGTGTTGCACCTGACTGATGTCACGTTACTGAATATCCTGGACTGACCCACCGAGCAGATTGTCGGAGGAACCAGGACTTGTTGGCGGCGGCGTGGCGGAGGTGGTGCGGTTGTATCTGTGGTGTGGTATGTTGAGTCTGTGGTGTTGTCTATTGTATTGTGTTTTGATGTGGTTGTGTTTGTGTTGAGTTGCTCAGGCGGACTCTGGTTTGCCGTGGAGGCAGCTCGGATTGAGCAGCAAGGGGCCACGTATGAGGCGGTCCACTGCCTGTGGGTCGTAAGGCCTGAGCAAACTCGAAGGTAGCGCAACCCATTACAGTGCTTGCACCTGACGGAGATGGAGTTATGGTGTAGTCGTCTCTGACACACGCAGCAGGTGTAGATTTCTGGCCCAGGGTTTGACTCGATGCCAGCCCTGAGCAGAAGTATGCGAAGCAGATGTAGCCCTATGGACGTACAACTTTTGAAGGATTTCGCCTACTTAAACGGGGTTAGATCGCCGAAACAACAGCCCTTAGTCGGGTAAAACCCCAGTCACTCCGGTACGTAGAACCGACTGTCGTAAGAATGGGTGTTCTATCGTTCTTTATGGCGTTGTGTTTATGCTTCGATTTTAACTATTTACGATGAAAACTGTCAGCTATTTATTTAAAATTTAAAATTGTGATTACTCGAGAGACCATGAGAATGTGGTTGTGAGAGGTGATGGTGTTCCGATTCTGAGACGTATGAATGATTTTAACTCAGTACAGCTAACATCGAGGAGAGGGTTGCGGCTTTTACATTCTGTATTGGTATCCGTTTTTTATGAACATTTTTGAACTTATGAGTCTATTAAATAATATTTAGTTTTTGCATTCACTTTGACGGTCAATGGGGATTGTTCGTATGCAAGTTTCGCTCTACGACGTGCAGTCTTGTTGCCTTCAATTCCGATATTACTTGGACTCCACATAATCATATTTTCAATGGCTTTCATTAACTGATAATTATTGTGGGCAAAGTAAACTCATGACCATGACCACTTTAAAAGTGAAATTGCATCTATATCAGCTGTTTATGAATATATTTTTCGTTTGCAATACGTTTGTGTAGGAGACTGCCAAATGAATGGGTTGCAAATCTCAAGCATTTCAAAACTAATTTTAATCAAACAATGTTGTAAGGCAGAGTAATTGTTATTTGTATATACTGTAGAATCAAGGCATCCGTGATCGAATCAAATTCGAATCGAAAATTCTTTTTGGATTTCGGCATTTGGTAGCGCGTTCGCTTTTTCAGCTTAAAACATATTTAAGACAAACGGCTGTCATTTTATTTCATTCGATTCTAATCGTGTGTTATTCGATCACGGATGCCATGATTCGGATCCAGTTTTATGTATACGTTTTTTCTTGAATGTTTTATTGGCGTAAAATATATTTTTTAATGTATTATAAAAAATACAATTTATTCCAAGGCGAATTCATATAAGGTGACAGCAGAAGTTCAAAAACAAAAAGGCCACTAACCAGTGTTTAAAAAACTTAAGTCGAAGTAGCAAAAGTAATAAAATTTTCGCTTCTCACTGCTTCGACTTATTGTAACTGTTCAAAATTTACTTATTGCTTGTGCTTACGCTTATGAGACAAGACGACAGTCGCAGTCGAAGCTCAAGCAAAAACTGATTGCCGACAAAATGCACAGAGCTGCTGGCAGTCGTTGGTTTAACAGTCGCAGTCGAAGTTCAAGCAAAAACTGATTGCCGACAAAATGCGCAGAGCTGCTGGCAGTCGTTGGTTTAAGACTTGCGCCGCTGACCAAAATCAGAATGAAATCAAAATGAAAATTTTCAAACCAATGACTGCCGGAAGAACTGCGCATTTTGTCGGCAATCAGTTTCTGCTTTAACTTG
>NW_016157259.1:109578-123006 GCF_001687245.7 Rhagoletis zephyria | reverse complement strand
CAGTCGCAGTCGAAGTTCAAGGAAAAACTGATTGCCGAAAAAATGCGCAGAGCTGCTGGCAGTCGTTGGTTTAACAGTCGCAGTCCAAGTTAAAGCAGAAACTGATTGCCGACAAAATGCGCAGTTCTTCCGGCAGTCATTGGTTTGAAAATTTTCATTTTGATTTCATTCTGATTTTGGTCAGCGGCGCAAGTCGATGAATAAGCAATATCTTTGCTTTTGCAAGTTGTCGGCAGTCGCAGTCGAAAAATGAGAAATTGCTAGCTTCTGCAAGCGGGCAGCAACGACAGTCAATTGGTATTTTGTGTTTGCTTATGATTTCTTCAGAGCTCGCAAATTACTGTTGACACTTGCGAAGTGTTCGAAAAATACTGTTGAATTTTGGCAATTCTTTTTGTTGAAAGCGTTGCTCAGTTTCTCCATACAAAAAAATTGTCGAACAAGAAATTGCCAAAAATCAACCTAGCTACTTCAAACTTGCATTTCATTGTACTAAAATTTCTTATGCCACAAAATTCCATACCCTAAAAAAGATTTAAAATTTTTATGAACATTTCGCTAATTTTTGCTCAAATTTCTTTATTCCATGTACGCATACATATATACATACATATGTTCATATACACATATTTAAATTTAACTATTTTCACAAACTAAACTCTTTTTAATACATATATGCGTCATATTTAGAACAAGTGGTTAATTTTGCCTTAATGTATCTACATACATATGTACATATGTACATATGTTTGTGAAAATCAGGCAAAACTGCATTGCACACTGCGTTATTTCGATAACAAAGTATGCGTTAAAAAGAATCTCGGTTAAAAAACCTTAGCTTACATTCCACATACATACATACATATGTACACAGATATATTTATTTATGTTTGTGCACACAGGTCATTTGGTAATACCATAACACATGTACATACATACATGTATATGTATTATTTTCTGGATTTTTAATGATGTGGTTAGGATCTATTGTTTTATGTTTAAAGGGAGTTTTTAGAGTTTAGGAGAAACGTTCATGATGCATATAAATATCCGTCTAGGAAACCTTGAGACTCCCTAGCAAGTGTTTATCTGTGCATAATTTCTGCATTGTTAACGATGTGGTCAGTTTGGCAAAAAACGTCAATTAATGCATAGAAATATCCGCATAGGCTACCTTAAAAACCCTGAGTATCTTTACTACAATCCTAACTACGCAATGAACAAAAGAACAAAAAATTCGTTTGGTTTGTACTCAGCTGCAATTGAAACCCATCGTGTATTGTTAGCAGCGTTGCCAGGTTGACGTTTTTAACGTCATTTGGACGTTTTTTGTATCCTGTTGACGTTTTGAGGTTTTTTGTGTAAAAACTGACGTTTTTTACCTTCCCAGTAATTTTTCTCTGTTACTAAATCTAGTAAGTAGAACTGAGCTTGAATTATTTTCATAATAAATCTTATATTAACGATATCAAACCAGTTTACAATGAATTTTAAATGTGCTCTGTAGAAATGACATTTTAATATACCTTGCGTACATATGTACCTTTGCATACAATAAAAGTTTAATAAGAACAATTCTGGGTGCATACATTTGAAAAAGACGTTTTTGGGTAGGAAATGACGTTTTTTCAGATCAAGAGGGACGTTTTCTCATGTCGAAGACCTGGCAACGCTGATTGTTAGTGCGCCCTAACAGTACAAAAGGAACAACAACTTTTCGTACCTGTTTTGGAAGTGGGTATCTCTACCCGTTCATAGTAGGTTGAAAACTTAAAAAATCAAAAGTTTGAAATATGTTAAGTAGTGATGTTTTTTATTAATATATTACTTATTATTTATTTCATATTGAAAAATTTAAATCAAAAATAAAAGAAAAATACAGTCTTCATTGAATTCATTGCTAATTATAACATAAAAAATAAGAAAATTACGACTAGATATTATTCATCTGGTGTATCTTCGAAGAGAGGTAAAGTTTCTATAGCTGTGTCAAGAAAGCTTGGGTTCAGTTTTACCAACAAAATATTTTCGAGTGTCTCCTGACTAAGCTGATTACGGTAATCAGTAAGAACCAGCCTTAGTGTTGAAAATGCTCGCTCAATTGTGACCTGTTAAAAACGAAATTTGTAAAGCCTTAGTGAATATGTACTCGTACATAGATATGTACATCAGGGTGGCCACTATTTCCTAAGCTGTTTTTTTTCTCGCCCTCTCAATTTTAAGTTTCTGTATAGATAATTGTGCAATGGATAAAGGGTCCTAATTTTCAAATTATCACAATCCAATCATGTTAAATTTTCCAAATAACATTGTCTGAGATTTGTGGACTCTGCATTTAATACTTTTGAGCAGAAGGAAAAAAACAACTTGGGAAATAATGATGAAAACGTTATATTAACCTGAGTTGGCGGGACTGCAAACAAACATTACTTAATTCGTACAATTCTGGGTCAGTGTACTGCTTTCCCTTCCAAAATTTTAGCACATCGTCAATTCTTTGGAAAGGCAGTTGGAGATGCTCAATTCTTGCATACGCGTCGAACGTATTGTTGATTTCGGCTTGGGTTCCTTGTACTAAATATTGATAAATGAGTTCATCTTCTTCATTAAAAAAGTTGCCGGCCGGTGTGGAAGCAGAAGTTGGCGCGGAGTATAAGGGTCCAATAGGATTATTTTCATGGATTCTGTCCCAAATTGTTTTTAAATGAAGAGTAGCTTCGGTTTTTTGCTGTGCAGTTAAAGTATGTTGAAAGCGAGGGTCCAGAAACAAGCACGAAATTAAAAATTTATTATTAAATAACGTTATTGTTCGTGTTTCTATTGATTTTAAAATCATGTTCCCAATTGTTGTTATTAGCTCCTGACTTGAATCGCTTACAATTTTTTCGGTGCTTATTTTTAGTTTAAGCCACTGTGCGTAAAAGTTTCCGTAGTGTAATTGCTCCTCTTGAAACTTTGTTATAGTTTTTTGCAAGGGATGGGAAACTGTGCAATAACATTCAATGAAATCCCAAAACAACGTATCCACTTCGAAGTTTTCCTCATCAGATTTATTTTTAATAGATTCGATTTTAGTTAACATATGCTTTGCTGATAATAAATCCTGCAACATAGTATACGTGGATCCCCATCTCGTAGGGCAATCTAGTTGGGGCATTTTCAATCCTTTTAACTGAGATATTTCGCTATAGCCACTTGACGTTTTTCTGATGTATTTTGTAAGATTACGACAGTTCCATAGGTATTTCAGTATGCCAGACGATTTTGCAACGTCAAGAGCGACCAGCTGGGTTGTATGTGCTGCACATCGGCAAACTTGTATATTTCCTATTAGCACGTTTGGCACTTTTTCTACAAGTTCAATTTTTTTTTAATATTCATCGTTAGTGCAGAATTCGTCGTTTTCTTCAACATCCTCCTCAGAAATAAATGATAAAATGTTTGTCGCTCTCAGCATGTTTGCACCGTTATCAGATGTTATCGAGACGATTTGGGTTAAATTAATGTTGTATCGCTTTAGCACATTCAACACTTCAATGGCAAGATTTTTGGATGTGCTTGATCCAGCTCCTTTCAATTCTATCATTCCCAAAATAATAGATTTAATTCGTACCGCACTAATAAATTGAGCGACTGCGACTGTTAAACCAACGACTGCCAGCAGCTCTGCGCATTTTGTCGGCAATCAGTTTTTGCTTGAACTTCGACTGCGACTGTTAAACCAACGACTGCCAGCAGCTCTGCGCATTTTGTCGGCAATAAGTTTCTGCATGTGCTTCGACTGCGACTGTCGTCTTGTTCCGAAGCATAAGCATAAGCAAAAGTTAATGAAATAAAACTCATTACAGTTTTTTAAACACTGCCACTAACAAATTTTACGCGTAATGAGAATAAGAATTACTACAAATACATCATTTTGACAATAAGAATCACCAAGGCGAAAATCCAGCTGCTCTGATAACACTACCTTACCTGAATTCGCCTTCACTTATCCTATATGAGTAAAAATTATCTAATATTGTTTCTTTTAAAAAAATCTACCAACTTCTACCAATTTTTGTATGTAAAATCTACCACTTTTAATTTTTTTAGAGTCCGTGCACTGCTCATAGCATCAACGGAGATTAGTACTTAACCCAAATGTTATCTCAGCGCTATTATCTTGGCCTATGAGGTTCTGCTCTTCAGTTCTTTCAACCTAAACTAATAATTTTTATATTGTAAACCGGTTTTGCATAGCAACACTATTTTTGTATTGGTCAACGCAAAAGTTCTTATAAGGCGTCGCGAAGCAAACCAGACACTTGCTAGTTTTAAAATAAAAAGCTTTCCAGAAAGTTTAAAAATTCTCTGTGCCTAGACTTTTGTGGTTGACTGTATATATTGGTCAGGGAATAATTGCCGCTCGCTATCATTAAATGGTTGTTTTAATTAATAAAATTTGTATTAGAAAAATTCATAACCAAATAAATTTAACCGCGAACGATACGAAATCAAGGCGCGCGAAAAGGACATTTACATCGTTCTGCCAGGTAGTTAATACCGGAATTTCGATCTGTCAATTTAATTTTAGACTTGAAATCATTGAAAGAATAACATATGAAAATTTCAGACTTAACTAAATAATAAAACTTTCATTGCTCTGATCATACGTTTGGGGCGTTCTGCCACCCTTTTATTACCGGCTGATCGGTCTGCCAATGTTATCCTGATAATTGTGGACTATCGGAGCCTCGGGGGGTAAAATTGTAGCCTTAACTAAATCATATTTTTGGTCGATGATTTATACAAGTTAAGGGCGTTATGCCTCCCATTTCTACCCTCACCAGGGTCTTATTTCACGGATGACAACTCAACATACCTCCCGTAACGCGCTGGCAAAAAATATGCCTTAACTAAATAATGACGAAAAAATTTCACTGGCTCTTAGACTATAATGTGAGAAATAGATTTATAGCTTAGGACTATTTTATTAATATTATCAAACGCTGGGTTTATTCGAGCAGCAATTAATGCGACAGTGTTACTCTTTATGAAAGAGTATCACGTTCTACGCGAAAATTTGGGCCTCTGCCTACATGAAGCGTTCGAGGAACAAAATTTTGATAATCAGGTATTCTTCATTAGCAAATCAAAAGCAACATAGAAATTTTTACTGCGCAATTTCTGCAGCATTTTAGAAAACTTTCATTTGAGCATCAGTAACATGTCATCAGAAAAGCAACAAGGCTGCAATATTGCGATATTTATTACGTAGCTCGAACGCACCCGCAGTGATAAAAAAAATCACAAATCATGACGATTCTTGTGGGATGTCTATTCAACTTTCTAGTTTTGCATATTTGTTTATGACTTTGAAGCAAAAAGTGCGATTTCCTATAAACGACTTTACAAAATTGTGGATCCTAGTAACAATTTTCCTGTCTTATTACTTTTTTAAAACCACTTGAATTCGGATTTAGTAGCTAAAGCCGTTGTTTTAAAGTTTTCAGACAGAAGTAAAGCATCCAAGGTATTATGTTCTTCATTAAAATCGGTATGATTGGGACTTATTAAACCTTTTGTCATCGCGTACCATATTAAGTGCTTTGTCACAATTTTTTCTAAGGCTTTACTTAAGCAGCGAAGTACAGAGATGGGTCTGAAGCTTGAAACGGCTGTGTGGCACTTGTGTGGCTTAGATATGGGCACAACGATACCAAGCTATCACGCGTTTGTGTTTGGATATAGTGCCAACATATGGAACAGATATTACAGTTGTCCTCCCAGAGAGCGCATATTCGAATCTTCCTCAATTACAAAACATCATTAAGCCCGTTGCAGGTACTTCACGATTTGCTGGAATTTACAGGATTTTACAGGAAGCTGTTCCCGTACGACAGTATACATAAGGTTTATTAATGGCAAAAATAGCTTTTCTTGTAAATCCTGTAAAACCTGCAAATCTTGAAATAATTGGAACTGGCTTATTGTTGACCACACTTATACCATATTCTGGCCGACAACGAAAACACTTTGCTGTTCACACCGCTGTTAGTGTTATCGTTGACGTTTCTAACATCCTTTGATTACAGTTTTGCTACACAAAAACTAAACCAAAATGCTTTTCCTTCAATTTCTTTTCATTAACAACCTCGTACTTGCATTCTTATTTTACTTTGACCAGCCAATTAACAATAAATCCGAAATGGCGTATTAAAGATGATAAAATATGACTTCCACTTCGATATATAATCGAAAAAAACTAGTGCAGACACCGATTGGAATGAGTAGAACGTGAGATTTCAAGTAGTTTTCAGCGAAAACTGGTTTTCTTTTGACAGAGTTTACATGGACGAAACACAAGTTTTAACCAAAAGCATATTTTCGATGTAGGTCAGAACATGGTGTAAAAGGTTAAAGGTAAGGGAAAAAAATATTTTCGACCACCATGTATATGTAGTTACGTAATTTTTAAGCAAACTTTCTTGCAGATATTTAAGTTCCAAAAACCTAACATAAACATGTAATTAGGAAACAAATTTAAAATTCTAATTCATGCCTGTTTTCAATCGTTTTTTTTTATTGTTTGGAAGCTAAGAACCAACATTCAAATGCGTCCAAATAAAAATAAAAGAGCGCGAATTTCTATGTGAAGGAAAACTCTCTGGGAAGAAAATGGGTAGGTTAAGAAGGCGCAGCAAAACCGTTGCTAAAAAATCAGTGATTAGTGAGCGACGTTATGCGTCTTCTGAACGGCTTGATACATTATGCTGTCTCAAATGATCAGAATAATATTACGATCATCTAACACTCAATTGTTGAGGTGATCAGAAGTACCCAACAACGCGTTCAGAAGGTTCAATTGCAACAGTTACTGAGCGGCTGCGCCTTCTCCAGGTGCCCAATGCCTGTGAATAGTTGTATCATGGTGCCAACATACTTTAATGTTGGTTGGTATTTGCGCGTAAAAATTTATGAAATCGTCATTGGCGATTTTTTCCCTTCAAATAAATTCTTTCCAATTAGCGCTGCGTCCAATATTCGGGCGACATAATCGCCCAGCAGAGTCGGTAATTCGAGCAACCACGGATCGGTTTCGCACCACGTTTATTTTAGTGGATAATGCACATCCTCAGAGATGCCATACAGTGCTCACCGAAGACGCTATTGCTGCTGTGGAGCAGAGTATCGAAGAAGACCCGAATGAGTCCATCCGCCATCGCGCGCAACAATTGGAGCTGTGCCCATCTACTTTATGGAAGATTTTGCGGAAGGATCTTGGCTTGCGGGCTTACAAGATCCAACTCATCAAGCGCGTCTCGCGTTCGGTGAATGGGCCCAAAACGAGATGACCACCGATCCTGATTTTCACAAGAAAATTTTGTTCAACGATGAAGCTCACTTTTGGTTGAATGGGTACGTTAATAAACAAAATTTTCGCATTTGGAGTAATGATAATCCACAAGCCATTGTTGAGACGCCGTTACATCCTGAAAAAGTCACTGTTTGGTGGGAATCATTGGTCCATATTTCTTCAAAAACGAAGCCGGCCATAATGTTACAGTCAATGGAGAACGCTATAGAGCCATGATTAATGAGTTTTTCGTGCTTCAATTGGAGGATGTTGATGTGGGCGACCTTTGGTTCCAACAAGACGGCGCTACATGCCATACAGTCAACGAAACAATCAATTTATTGAAGGAAACTTTTGGTGAGCGCATTATCTCGCGTGTGGGCCTGTGGCGTGGCCACGTGCGATTTAACACCGCTGGACTATTTTTTGTGGGGTTATGTGAAGTCGCTTGTCTACGCAGATAAGCCCGAGACGATTGACGCCTTGGAAGAGAATATTCGGCGCGTTATTGCTGACATACGGCCCCAATTGCTGCAAAAGTGGTCGAAAATTGGGCCTCTCGGCTGGAATTTATTCCGCGGTGGTCACTTGCCCGAAATCATTTTTAAAACATAATAGAAAACCCTTATCTTTGTAATAAAGCTAAATTCTTGGCCATAACATGAAACTATATGCGTTTTATTTCTTCTTGAAAACCACATGTCTTAAAAAAACAATCTTTATGATAGGTAATATCATTTATTAAAAAGTTTGGGGATTTTGTGACACTGTCACCAAAAAATTGTGGGGATTTCGTGTTTGGGGATAATGTATTTTGGTGATTTTTTTGAAACTGGAAATTTTGTGTTTAGGCATTTTATTTTCGGCGATTTCGTGGCTCTCCCGACTAATCAGAATATTCTCTACACCCAATGCCATTGAAGCAATAAACCGCAGTTTTTTTAGGATTATGTACAGTCAGTCAACAAAGTTTAGGTACAGAGAGTTTTGCGCAATACGAGCAACTGTTTTTTAAATATTTTATTTTTCGCAAATTTTTTATAAAAATATGGTTAATTCTACAACAGAAACCCCAAAACTTCCAAACCTTGTGCAAAATTAACGAAAATTCTGCAGATTTTAATACAAATGTTGCACTTTTTATTATACTCTTTAGAAAAAAGTTGAGTATGCCGTTTTTTAACCCATTCAATTTTAGTGTAATAAAGTGCAAGTCTGAGGTAGCTGACCATTGATTTTTGGCAAATTTGTTTGTTGAAGGTGTCGCCCATTTTTTCCATGTAAAAAAAAAATATCGAGAATTATTCTATATGGAGAAAATAGGCAACACCTTCAACAAAAAAAAATTACCAAAAATCTATGGTAAGTTCTAGCTACCTCAAATTTGCAGTTTATTATACTAAAATTTAATGGGCTAAAAAGCTGCATACTCAACTTCTTTCTAAAGGGTGTAAATAAAAAGTGTAATATTTGAATGAAAATTTGCAGAATTTTCTTTAATTGTGCACAATGTTTGTAATTCTGATTTTTGGGGTTTCTGTTGTAGAATTAAACATCTTTTTTATAAAAAATTAGCGAAAAATAAAATATTTAATAAACAGTTGCCCGTATTGCAAAAAACTCTGTGTACCTAAACTTTGTTGATTGACTGTACGTAATCCTAAAAAAAACGCCGTGTATTGCTTCAATGGCATTGGGTGTAGATGATATTCTGATTATTCGGGAGAGCCACGAAATCTTCGAAAATAAAATCCCTAAACACAAAATCTCCAGTTTCAAAAAAATCATCAAAATACATTATCCCTTCGTATGTCGCTTCCAATAACCAGATCTATCGGTGCTGGCTTCCTGAAATGGGAGTCAGCTAGTCCATGGGTATTGAACTGTTTAATAAATTCACGACTTGAGGAGGAAGTCGGTAACTGCTCCGTTAATTGCTTGAGTATTACAGATTTTGTATTTATCTTCCGCTATGACTTGCGGGTAGTTATACTGAGTTTACATACGGTTTTAGTTTTTTTGAATTACATCCACCAATATGAAATACTTCGAACTGTGAGTGTTCGGTTGGTCAAGCAGTGCTCAGAGATGAAACTGTTCTCGATGCTCTATTGCAAGGGTGGGCAATGCAAGGCCGAAAAAAGCCACATGTAAATTTTAAATTCTATAAAGAGCCACAAAAAAGACAACAAAAAGAAAAATTTTATTTTTAAATAAAATTATTATTGGAAATGAAAAACATTAATTTTATTGTTACTCTAATGCATGTAAAATAGATATTAAAGAAAATTCAAAAGATCTCTTGCCAAATTTTCAAAATCTGGTTTTACGTCAGTTAAAGCCGTTCGTAACAGTTCTGTTAAATGTTCGTTAATAAATTGTGGGCGGTATTTTGACTTTACGAATTTCATTGTAGAGTACAAAGACTGACAGTTATACGTTGTACCAAAAATTGAAAATATACGGCACGCAGATTTTAAATCTGGTACATGTTGCCGGAATACAAGCAGTGGCAAAGCTTTATGTTGCATTTCAAGTGTCTTATCTTCTCTTCATTCCAAAAACACCAGCAGCTCTTCTTCGCTTTTCTTAAAAAGGAGTATTTCGGATATTGTAAATTCATCCTCAATTATGTTGCATAGAAAAGAGTTTATGAAGTATTTAAACGCACATTTAAATAATTTCAAATCGGCAAATCTTTTTTCAAAATCTGCTTTTAAATCATGTAGTATTTCGGCATAGGGGTCAAAATTACCCTCTTTGACATGTACAATATTTTTTTATAGTCATGGAAAATCATGAAATATCCTTTTTTTGAGATCACGTATAAAAGGACGTAGTTTAGCTTCAAAACTTAAAATAATTTGCGACAAATCAAAAATATTTCTATCCTCTCCATGTAGAAACGATTTCAAGTTTTGCAAATGTTCCATCCAGCCCTTGCCAGATGTACAGATTTATCCGTACTGTACGGATTGCAGGGGTGAAAATGGTTGTACGGATTCAACGTACGGATTTTTAGCTTTCCGTCAAGATGTTCGGATTTTTGTACGGATTTTTGGAGTGTCTTTTTCATATCGTAAAAATTTTCCTTCTTTATACATATCTCATAGGTTTCCTATAGTTCCTGAATCTTCCATTTTTTTCAGGGACGGAAAATAATCATTATTTTTTAAATTTTAACCAAAAAAATCAACAAGTTGTATTCGTCGTAAAGCAATTTTAACTACACTCACGTATTTGTGTTCGTACGTCCCACTGTAATTTACAATGATTTTTATTTTTCGAGTTTAACCAATGAAGATTGAAAATAATAATTAATATTTGAATTTTAATTTTTCGCTCAAAGATAATTATTATTACGTGATTTTTATTTTATCGATGACAAATAATGATTACTTTATGATTTTTATTTTTTTCGTTCAGGGATAATAATTATTATTAAGTTTTATTTGTTTCACTTAAGAATAATGATCATTCAAAAAACTCAAAAGTTATATCAGCGTTATTTCCGTTGTATCCTTTTCATAGGTAGCCATATAATAAAAGAAATAAATCCCAAAATTTTCAGGTCAAAATTTCAGTAAGTTGCGTCTGTATAACCTTTTCAATTTTATGAATAATCATTATTTTTAAGTGGGAAAATAAAACTCAGTAATATTTATTATCTCAGAGCGAAAAAATTAAAATCATAAAATAATCATTATTTGTGATTGAGCGAAAAAAATCAATAATAATTATTATTTTTGGGCGAAAAAATATAAATCATAAAATAATGATTAAATGCTGATTTAAATGATTTTACTCATAATGATTACCGTCCCTGATTTTTTATTAAAAGATGCGTTATTTTCATACTTGAGGGACCTGTCTATTAAAAGCTTGACTATTTTTCACCCAATTTTAAAAATCAAACATAAGAAGAGGATTTATAGGCCTTTAAAATTATGTATAACAATTTAGTGGTAGACTTCGATTGTTGGGAAGTTTTATTGCGTAAAGTCTAAAGAAACCCCTAATTTTCTTTATTTCCACTTTAACCATCGCTTCAAGCATTATACTGTTAGTCGGTAGGGTCGAAAACCTACCTGACAAGTTTTGTTGCATGTACAGAAACTAAGAACACACTGCTTGTTAAAAAATTCTAGGCCGAAAAATAATAAAGTTGTCTGTGAAGCAAGCAATAAATAGGACTAGTAGAAATATGTGCTGCTTTATTTGATGTTGTTAAAAGTCCGATTCCTGTGTTCGCCTGAATACAAAAGATTTTTTTTTTGCTCGCCAAACAAATTTTGTACGGGTAATGTTCCGATCTCAAAAACCACTTCCAGTGAAGAAGCCAGGCAAAGCCTCGGATGAGACCCCCCCCCCCCCCCCCCCCCCCCCCCCCCCCCCCCCCCCCCCCCCCCCCCCCCCCCCCCCCCCCCCCCCCCCCCCCCCCGCCCCCCCCCCCCCCCCCCCCCCCCCCCCCCCCCCCCCCCCCCCCCCCCCCCCCCCCCCCCCCCCCCCCCCCCCCCCCCCCCCCCCCCCCCCCCCCCCCCCCCCCCCCCCCCCCCCCCCCCCCCCCCCCCCCCCCCCCCCCCCCCCCCCNTGATTTGTGGTGGGCGAGAGACTCCATCGCCTAGTACTGTTGTTCACCCCGGTGGACAAGCGTCTAGCCACAATCCGCATCAAAGCGAGATTCTTCAACATCTCGCTCATCTGCGCCCATGCCCCGACGGAAGAGCAGGATGAGGCATCCAAGGACCTCTTCTATGAGCGCTTGGAGCGCACGTGCCCCCGTCATTATATCAAAATCGTGCTTGGCGACTTCAATGCCAGCGTGGGCAAGGAAGGGATCTTTGGAACCACCGTCGGAAAATTCAGCCTCCACGATGAAACGTCCGACAACGGATTGAGGCTGATCGACTTCGCCGAAACCCGAAACATAGTAGTATGCAGTACAAGTTTCAAGCATAAAAGGATCCATCAAGCTACGTGGCTGTCTCCGGATCGAAAAACGAGAAATCAAATCGATAATGTTGTGATAGATGGAAGGCACGCTTCCCGTCTTTTAGACGTACGCACACTCCGAGGCCCAAAAATCGACTCGGACCACTATCTTGTTGCAGCCAAGATACGCACCCGCCCTTGTGCTGCAAAAAATGTGCGCCCAACAATGCAAGGAAAGCTTAACGTCGAAAAGCTGCAATCACAACATACGGCCAATTTATTCACCACTCCACTCACACACCTGCTCTCTGAGNACTATCTTGTTGCAGCCAAGATACGCACCCGCCTCTGTGCTGCAAAAAATATGCAAGGAAAGCTTAACCTCGAAAAGCTGCAATAAAAACAGATAGCCAGCGTTTTCGCTACTCGACTCTCACACCTGCTATCAGAGATCACACTTCAACAAACCGACATATGCGAGCAGTGGAACCACATTTCCCGCTCATTAAGTATCGCCGACGAAGAAGTAGTCGGATTTCAGCGCGCCTGAAAGAACAACTGGTACGATGAGGAGTGTCAGGAAGCTGCAGAGAAAAAAGATGCTGCCTACAGGGTCACGCTGCGATCGGGCGCAACGCGCGCTATATGGGACCGCTATAGGGATCTGAAGAAGGAAGCGAGACGTATTTGCCGTAATAAGAAGAGAGATGCCGAAATACGTGAGTGTGAAGAGCTTGAAATGCTGGCTAACAGGAAGAATGTCCGAAAATTTTACCAGAGGGTTAGGCGACTTACGGAAGGTTTCAAGACCAGGGCGTACTCCTGTAAGATAAACAATGGCGACCTAGTAACCGATGTCCAGAGCGTACTTAAGTTATGGAGGGAACACTTTTCTGCCCTACTAAATGGTAGCAGCAAGGAAAGTTGTGGAGAAGAAGAACCCGAGCTCGCAGTCGATGATGACGGAGTCGACGTTCCACCGCATGAATATGACGAGGTACGTATAGCAATAACGCGGCTGAAAAACAACAAAGCTGCTGGAGCTGACAGCCTGCCAGCTACTCAAGTACGGCGGCGAGGAGTTGATAAGGTGCATGCATCAAGTCTTGTGCAGAATATGGTCAAATGAACGCATGCCCGACGACTGGAATTTAAGTGTG
>NW_016157259.1:68309-107731 GCF_001687245.7 Rhagoletis zephyria | reverse complement strand
GAGTTGCCTATACGCCGCTATGTCTGAATTTGGCATCTCTTCAAAACTCATACAGCTGTGTAAAATGACGTTCAGCAATACCACCAGCTCCGTCAGAATTGGGAAAGACCTCTCCGAGTCATTCGTCACCAAACGGGGTTTCAGATAGGGCTACTCCTTTCCATGTGACTTCTTTAATGTGATGTTGGAGAAGATAATAAGAGCTGCAGAACTCAACCGCTCAGGAACAATTTACTACAAGAGCGTGCAATTGCTGGCTTATGCCGATGACATCGACATCATCGGTAACAAAAACCGCGAAGTCTGTTCTGCCTTTTCCAAGTTGGATAGGGAAGCAAAGCGCATGGGTCTGGTGGTAAACGAGGACAAGACGAAGTATCTCCTGTCATCAAACAAACAGTCAGCACATTCGCGCCTTGGCACCCACGTCACTGTTGACAGTTACAATTTCGAGAAAGTAGAGAATTTCGTTTACTTGGGAACCAGCTATCACACCGATAATAATGTCAGCATTGAAGTCCAACGCAGAATCACTCTTGCGAACAAGTGTTCTTTGGACTGAGTAGGCAATTCAGGAGTAAAGTCCTCTCTCGACGTACGAAAACCACGCTCTATAAGTCACTCATCACGCCCGTGCTGGGATAGGGTGCAGAAGCATGGACAATGACAACATCCGATGAGGCGGCTCTTGGGGTGTTCGAGAGAAAGATTTTGCGGAAGATTTACGAGCCTTTAAGCGTTGGCGACGGTGAGTACCGCAGACGATGGAACGATGAGCTGTATGAGCTTTACAACGATATGGACATAGTGCAGCGAATTAAAATACAGCGGCTCCGCTGGCTTGGCCATGTCGTTCGAATGGACACCGACGCTCCAGCTCTGAAAGTATTCAACTCGGAACCCGCTGGTGGTAGCAGAGGAAGAGGGAGGCCCCNGATGAGCTGTATGAGCTTTACAACGACATAGACATAATGCAGCGAATTAAAATACAGCGGCTCCGCTGGCTTAGCCATGCCGTTCGAATGGACACCGACAATTCAGCTCTGAAAGTATTTAACTCGGAACCCGCTGTTGGTAACAGAGGAAGAGGGAGGCCCCCACTGCGATGGAAAGATCAAGTGGAGAAGGACTTGGCTTCACTTGGCGTTTCCAATTGGCGTCAGTTGGCACAGAGGAGAAACGNAGGAAGAGGGAGGCCCCCACTGCGATGGAAAGATCAAGTGGAGAAGGACTTGGCTTCGCTTGGCGTTTCCAATTGGCGTCAGTTGGCATAGAAGAGAAACGACTAGCGTGCTTTGCTGCCAAAATTGCTTAGGCGGTTACAGCGCCAAAAAAGAAGAAGAATATAAAAATAATAAAATAAAAAAAAAACAACACAATGGAAAATAATTTCTAGCAGAGAAATATGTATTTTAAAACGTAAAAAGAGCCTAAATGTTCTAAGCAAATAGAAAGTAAAAAGAGCCGCACTTTTCTGAGCAAAGAGCCACATTTGGCTTAAAGAGCCGCGTTTGCCACTATTGCAGTTGGGAGGAGAACTTGGTTTTCTTTGACAATATGGAACGAGTTTACATGCCGGAGTTTGAGCAGGTGGATTTCTTATCCGGCATGCAGCTTGTTAACTATTGGGGCAATCGTTGGTAATCGCATGCGCTGTGCTGTGTTGCGCTATTACCTTTTGAGTTTTCATATTGGTTGGGTGGTGATCATAGGGGATCACTTGCTTTTTATTTTGTGGGGCTGTGGTCTTTTGGGTATGACCAGAGCTTTCATGTATCTGTCGATCGGGGTTGATCGATTTTGTAATATTTTATTTTATGCTAGCCTTTTTGGAATGACCTTTATTTGAATGAACATGCAGTAACGAGTTATGTATTTTCTGACATAGCTGTCTGTTAAAACCTTTTGAGTATTTAAAATGACCAGACATGTTTCTATTTTACTTTGGAGATTAATAATTTGTGTATTATCTTCTTTGTGAACACTAGGAAGATTCATTAATCGGATTTGGATTTGTCCACTAATATGCGTTTATTTTCGAAACGCTCGCTTAATGCTTGCCATGCCAGGTAAAAATTCTCGTCGCTAAGATGGATTTGCCTTTTGTTTTATACCGGAGATGGTATAATTTTTGAGCGGATGATAATTGGGGGTGGTTTATATAGATGGCGGTAAACATATCTCGGAAAGATTGCCATTCTTCATAACCACCGTGGAAAATTTCCGTATCACATGGCGGGCGTTGCAGATACATGCGACGATTTTCATCTGTGTGCGAATTCTTTGCTTCTCGGGAGTGAGAGCTCGGGTGACTTATAGCTCGCATCAATTTGAGTTCATCTAAGATCTTCGCTTTAGTCATTTCATAAATATCAATACTAAATTGAAACTTGCTTCCAAAAAATTATCTGGAAGGTCTTCATCATCTTTTTTGGAAAAGTGAGTCATATGCGGCTTGTGAGCGCGCCCAGAGATTGTCAATAGTTTTTTCTTTTATTTCGAGGGCCGACTGTGTGAATTCCTCTATGGCACAATATCTCATGAAGCATATTTTCGATGATAAATTTTTGCGCACACGGGTCATGAGATTTTCTTTTCTCTGATTTCTTTGCTTCGATAGAAGTCTGAAGCTTTTCAAAGATTTTGGCGGGAGTTGATTTCCTCGGAATTTTGAATCTAATTTTCGGGCTTTGTTCAGTTGGCATTTTTGATATTAGGAAATTTATTTATATTTTTATTTTAGTATGTAAAGGAGGCTATTGGTTGTGCAATTTGTGGTTAATTGTGTTTTTTTTTTGGACTGTATGTATATTTGTGACTAGTGAATTTTACTACTGGGTTTTAATTTGTATTTTATATGTATATTTATATATATGTATTCTTTTTAAAAGTGGTTCAAGAGCGTTTGTTTTTGTCAATATATATTTTTAGGAAGTGGTAAATTTGCTGCTGGGTTCAAGAGTGTTTGTTTTTGTCAATATATATTTTTAGGAAATGGTAAATTTGCTGCTGGTTACCCACCAAGCTTACTGGGGGGTTCACTTTATTAACATGTGTATTTATATATATGGACAGCGCAATTATTCCAACGAAATGCATGCGTTAGTAAGTATGTAGGTATAAATCTAGGTGGCAGGTAACAAGATCAACGGAAATAAGGCCAATTGACTTTATTTCCCACAATTTTCAAAAGGGAAATAAAGTCAACAAAAATTTGGAAATAAAGTCATTGACGCTATTTCCTCATTCAAACGGAAATAGCGTCACCAATGCTTAAAATATGTCGATTCATAGAAAAAATGTTATTCTTGCAATAAACATTTTTTAATAGATGAAAAAGGTTATTGCCAAATCTTTTGCTTGCTTCTTCCCGCTAACGCAGCTTGGTACATTTGGCACACAGCGAACATACACACAAACAGCCTTTTTTGAAAAAGTGCCACTTTTGTTTCGCTAATTTAGGTTATATTAGAAAATACTTTACTTTTTTGTTTGATGCAGAACGTAAATAATCATTCCAGAGTTTAACTGCAAAGAAGAAATATTTCAATCGATTTATTCGTTTTTAATTTATAGTAGTTTTAAAAATGATTTGATGATTTTTCCCACATTTTGGCATATTCATATTTATAGGTTTCTTCAAATAATGTTGAAATTGTCTTTCCCAGATAGATAAGCTTTAAAATGCAAAAAAAAACATTTTCAAATCTGAGGAGTCTGTGCGAAGTTATTACATTACATACATATTTTGGACTTTATTTTATAGAGCATAGAAAAAATTTCGATGAAAAAAAAAAAATATTTTTTTTCTCGGGTTCAAAGCTATCCTATCTTTTAAGTTCGAACCAACAATACACACCCACAAAATTTAATTGAAGTCGGTTAAGCGGTTTCGGTGACTAGCGTAAGCAAACACAGTGACACGGGATTTGTATGTATTAAGATAAGCACGTTGCGAGGAGCATAAACAAAATTTCGATAAAAAAAATATTTTTTTTCTCGGGTTCAAAACTATCCTATCTTTAAACCTGGAACCAACAATACACACCCACAAAATTTCATTGAAATCGGTTAAGCGTTTTCGGAGATTAGCGTAAACGAACAGAGTGAAACGGGATTTTTATATGGTGACAGGTAACAAGATCAACGGAAATAAGTTCAATTGACTTTATTTCCCACGCTTGTGCGAAATAATGTCAAATGACATTATTATCTTTTCAAAACCGAAATAACGTCAACAAAAATTTGGAAATAAAGTCATTGAAACGGAAATAGCGTCAACAATGCTTACTGTACGTCGATTCATAGAAAAAAATGTTGTTCTTACAATAAACATTGCCCCGTAAGTGTTGTTTTTTAATAGATGAAAAAGGTTATTGCCAAATCGTTAGTATGATGCTATTAATCCACACACAATCATGAACTACCACCAATTGATTTTATTATAAAATTAAAAATTACGAATATAGTAAAAACACGATGCGAAAAACCAAACGCAAAACGCAGCTGGAATACGAGAAATATTTGAAGGAAGAGCGTAGAAATGATCCAGAACTTGCAAAACATGTTTCGTTTCCACAAAAATAAAGCTAACACTATTAAATTAAAGAAACAGTCCATGTCCAAAAACCCCGAAGGAACACTGAAAGAATTCTGTGTTTTAAATTAGCATATTTTGAACGAATTCGGAATGTCTTAAGGTGGAAAAGAAACCAACCTTTCTATAGGGAAACAATTATAGAAAAGGAATTTTCTTACACTGTATTCATGTCTCTGCCAGCAATTTGTGACCATTTAAAAGCAGCTAAAGAGAACGACGACACTATTTATTAGTTGGCTCATTCAAACCAATGTGCCAAAATGCGGGTATAAACGATTATTGATTATTTAATATCGGAACCGAATTCATGTAAGTTAATTGATTGGTTTTCACATACTTTTGAAACAAAAATTATATGCTTTTTTACTGCAAACATGTTGTTGTCAAAACACAGCAGAAATCTTCCAATAACTTACAAATATAAAAGTGTGAAATATCGAGGGCTTAAATTCATGAATACCCTCTATCTGCAATTCGCACGAAAACTAATTTGTGATTGTAGACCAACTGGGACTTATTACCTGTCATCACTGATATATTACTTCTGATTTCCAATGTATAATAGTGTAAATTCTTCTGTCAGGCGTTATATATACGGTAGCATTGATATCACCGATGACAGTTAAATCTTAGGTGGATTTCGTCGGCGTAGCGTGACGTGGTGTGGCGTGCCGGTCGCGCGGAGCGCTCACGCGGGATGCCGCGAAGCTAAGCAAATTTATTGTTTGAAAGAGCAAAAATGTCAATGGATTTTATTTCGCCTTTCAGTAGGTAATAATGTCAATTGACTTTATTTCGCACCAGGGCGGGAAATAAAGTCAATTGACCTTATTTCCGTTGATCTTATTATCTGTCACGATAAATATACGATTATGCGAAAAACTTAGATGAACAAAGTGCATTAAATGACAATAGCAATAATTAGTACTGCTGGGAGCGCAGAGTTCAAATCTATTGGTTCTGAATCGGTATGTATGTACGTATGTGCGTATGCTTATGCAGTTGAAGTTTACTGAGAGCTGCACTGCTTGTGGGGGCGTAGAATAGGCACAAAACGTAAGCAAAAAACATTTGTTTGAGCAGGCGCTTTGTAATTATGCGCATATAGATGATCGGTACATATAAGTAGGTATGTAGGTAAAGGCATCACAATGCATATATGTATGTAAGTATGTATGCCTGTACATATGTACGATCGTATGTTTGTGCGTATGTACATTTAGGCGCTTACTGGGTAAGCTGAACTGAGTTGATATTTTTTATTTGTGACAATAGAGCGAAATTTGTGTTTACTTTGTCGTTTTTTAGATGGGTTTAATGTATGTGTAGGAAGATTAAAATTTTCTTTAAGATCGTTATGATCCTGGGTTCTTACTTCCCTTTAGTTTTATTGCTTCAGAAAGTGCTGCTGGGGATTATTGCTGGTGCTGATCAATTCGCCTAATGTGGGTTAGGTGCTGCTGCTGCCTCTGTTGTTGGTGAGCTAGTTGCTGAGCCCCTGATTGATGTTGATGTTGTTTTTTGATATTTTAGCGGTAAAAATTATTGGTTGTTTGCTTTATCCCTGGTTTTGTTGGTAATTTTGAAGTTGATTTTGGGTTATTTTTGTCGCTATTTTTTTGTGATTTATTTATACATTTAATGTTTCATATTTTTTTACACTATATAGTTAGTTTCTGTTTGCTTGTATAGCGCACTAAGTGATATTGTTTGTGTTTTTTTATAATTGTTTGTAATCACTTTTGTCTTTGCAGTAAATGTTCTATCTATCTTCCAAATGTTTTTGTAAAGATTTTAAGTTTTTTCTTTTTTTTTTTTTGGTGGACTGTATTTTTTTTGTTATCCCGTTCGTGATTATGCCGTTCGGTGAGGCGATGGAGGACCATAGCAACGCGAGAAGGGATCTTCGCGTTTGGTTTGAAAGTGAAAAACACTCGCTCGTTTTAAACTAAAACGTTATAAGTGTTTATTATAATATGTACAAGGACATATTGGCGATTCCACCGTCACAGGTAGGACATTTGTACAGAAAAAATGTTCTTTCTTGTTTAAATTTAATTATAAAGTACTCAACAATTCTACATTTTGATAAAGCTACACCTAATTGACTATTATATGAGTTATTGCAAAATACGAAAAAAAATCCAGATTACTTTTATATGGAAAAAAGCTGAGTTACTTCTTCTGTCACGGGGGGGACGAAAAAAAGAACCTGCTTTTTGGAGCATATATATTTTACGGAAACTCTGCGAGATTATTTCACTTTTCTGTATGAACTTGATGCCTTATAATAAAACAAAGAACCACTAATACAAACAAAGCAAAACCTACAACAAAAGCGATGGCTTTGTTGTAAAAGAAAAGCCGTAATTCCTCTGTCACGGGTGGGACAACGTTTGTCACGGGTGGGACACGTAGGAATGTTTTCGTGAAAAGGAGCTTTTAGTGGGGTCCATTAGTTATTAAAAATATAAGAAGCCAAGTGGGGTTCAATTCACTCACGATTTATTTTAGGATAGTGCCTTTTATATAGAAGAAAATGCCTAGCGCCGTCAGCAAAAAAAAATTATTAAAAATCAGCGTGATTTCCCAGCGTCTTGAAATTTTCACTTTTACCTACTTAAATTAAATGGGCAATAAAACTGAATACCAGGAATTTTTCTAAAAATTCCTAGCGTCTTGAAATTTTCACTTTTACCTACTTAAATTAAATGAGCTATAAAACTGAATACCTGGAATTTTTCTTAAAATTCTGAACGAAAAGTTTAAAATTTTTGGTGTAATTGTTAGAGTTTGTTGAATTTTTCAATTTTTGTACGAAGCTTGAACGTGGATTTATGTGGCTCTCGTTATGTAATGTGCTAGACTTTTATAATAACACTATAAACATTAAATAAACAAAATAAAAAACCAAAACTTGGCAAAATGTCACTTAACTGAATCAGCAGGGTATACAAGTAATGGGGAGTCCGCACTTACGACCCCATTGTGAATCGCTCAATAATATATGTATGTTTGTTTCCGTCCAACTTTACGATAGCCGTTTTCCCGTGCGCGCGGTGATACAGTTGGTTTTGGAGTGCTGTGCTCACTTTCCTTTGGCCATAGTGCATTACAGCGGTGACAGGTATCAAGATCAACGGAAATACGGTCAATTGACTTCATTTCCCACCTTTGTGCGAAGTAAAGTCAATTGACATTATTACATTTTCAAAAGCGAAATAAAGTCAACAAAATTTTCCTCATTCAAATGGAAATAGCGTCAACAATGCTTAAAGTATGTCGATTCATAGAAAAAAATTTCGTTCTTACAATAAACATTGCCTCGTATGTATTGTTTTTTAATAGATGAAAAAGGTTATTGCCAAATCCTCAGTGCGGTGTTATTAATCCACACACAATCATGAACTACCACCAATTGATTTTATTAAAAAATTTAAAATTACGAATATAGTAAAAGCACGATGCGAAAAACCAAACGCAAAACGCAGCTGGAATACGAGAAATATTTGAAGAAAGAGTGTAGAAATGATCCAGAACTTGCAAAACATGTTTCGTTTCCACAAAAATAAAGCTAACACTATTAAATTAAAGAAACAGTACATGTTTTTAAAACCCCGGAGGAACACTGAAAGAATTCTGTATTTTAAATTAGCATATTTTGAGCGAATTCGGAATGTCTAAGGTGGAAAAGAAACCAACAATTATAGAAAGGGAATTTTCTTACACTATGTTCATGTCTCCGCCAGCAATTTGTGACGACATCATTTAAAAGCAGCTAAGGAGCACGACGACACTATTTATAAGGTGGCCAAGCCAATGTACCAAAATGCGGGTATAAACAATTATTGATTATTTAATATCGGAACCGAGATCATATAAGTTAATTGATTGGTTTTCGGATTTCACACACTTTTGAAACACAAATTATATGCTTTTTCACTGCAGACAAGTTATTGCCAAAACACAGCAGAAATCTTCCAATAAAAATAAATATCGAGGTCTTAAATTCATTAATACTCTCTATCTGCAATTTGCACAAAAACTAATTTGTGATTTTAGAAACCATCTGGGACTTATTACCTGTCATCACTGATATACTAGTTCTGATTTCCAATTTATAATAGTGTAAATTCTTCTTTCAAGCGTTATATAAGGTAGCATTAATATCACCAATGACAGTTAAATCTTAGGTGGATTTTTATATCATCATCTCATCTTTGTGGAAAGTGTGCAGATAGAGGGTATTATTGAATATAAGGCCTCGATATGTAAGATATATAAGCATTTTATTTCAACGTATACAAAAAATAAATCTACCTGCGTTACCGCACGGTGGGAGAGGGGGACAGGGGGGCGGGGCGCGGGGGCGCGGGGCCGCGGCGTAGGCTGACGTGGAGTGGCGCGCCGTTCGCGCGTGGTACGCGTGGCGCGAGTGCGGCGCNACATGTTTTTAAAACCCCGGAGGAACACTGAAAGAATTCTGTATTTTAAATTAGCATATTTTGAGCGAATTCGGAATGTCTAAGGTGGAAAAGAAACCAACAATTATAGAAAGGGAATTTTCTTACACTATGTTCATGTCTCCGCCAGCAATTTGTGACGACATCATTTAAAAGCAGCTAAGGAGCACGACGACACTATTTATAAGGTGGCCAAGCCAATGTACCAAAATGCGGGTATAAACAATTATTGATTATTTAATATCGGAACCGAGATCATGTAAGTTAATTGATTGGTTTTTGGATTTCACACACTTTTGAAACACAAATTATATGCTTTTTCACTGCAGACAAGTTATTGCCAAAACACAGCAGAAATCTTCCAATAAAAATAAATATCGAGGTCTTAAATTCATTAATACTCTCTATCTGCAATTTGCACAAAAACTAATTTGTGATTTTAGAAACCATCTGGGACTTATTACCTGTCATCACTGATATACTAGTTCTGATTTCCAATTTATAATAGTGTAAATTCTTCTTTCAAGCGTTATATAAGGTAGCATTAATATCACCAATGACAGTTAAATCTTAGGTGGATTTTTATATCATCATCTCATCTTTGTGGAAAGTGTGCAGATAGAGGGTATTATTGAATATAAGGCCTCGATATGTAAGATATATAAGCATTTTATTTCAACGTATACAAAAAATAAATCTACCTGCGTTACCGCACGGTGGGAGAGGGGGACAGGGGGGCGGGGCGCGGGGGCGCGGGGCCGCGGCGTAGGCTGACGTGGAGTGGCGCGCCGTTCGCGCGTGGTACGCGTGGCGCGAGTGCGGCGCGCGCGATGTGGCGCCCGGACGCGGGCCGCCGCGAAGCTAAGCAAATTTAATGTTTGAAAGAGCAATAATGTCAATGGATTTTATTTCGCTTTTAAAAAGGCAATAATGTCAATGGACTTTATTTCGCAACAGTGTTGGAAATAAAGTCAATTGGCCTTATTTCCGTTGATCTTATTATCTGTCACCCATTACAGTGGGAACGAAAGTGACCATGGAAGGCAGGCATTATTAGGGTGCGCACGGCATTTTAATCAGCTATCAATTAGTTTGGATCTCATATTTTTGGGGGTTTTGTTGTAGAATTAACCATATTTTTATATAAAATTAGCGAAAACTAAAATATTTAAAAAATAGTTGCCCATATTGCAAAAAATTCGCTGTACCTAAACTTTATTGACTGACTGTATGTTGCAGTAGGGTGCGAATAAGTACGTGACAGTATGGGCAGAATTAAAACAAAGGGTAATTGTTATATATGCGCCAAACGACGCCCAACAAGGAAATCCTGCATAATGTGCAAAAGATCCGTATTTGCAGAACATTCTTCTAATATGCCGCAATGCAAAAGATGTAGTTAAAGGGTTAATAATTTAAAATTTATTTATTTTTTTATTTTATATGTATTATCATATTAAGAATCTTCCCTTAATTTCATAAAAGCCTCCTGTTTATGCAAGTCTGTGCAATGACGAACTAAGTTAAATTAGGGGGTTCAATTCAATCCATTTATTAAACAAATTGTACATAAAGTAGCGAGACGACAAAATGTCCGTATATTTAACAAAGAACTAAACTTGTTGACAATAGAATCAGCGCTGAGTTATCAACAAAACTGAGTTAGCGAGAAAACAAAAAAAAAACTGTGTCTTGATTGACCGCTAATCGTCGATTCTTCAGAGAGGTAGAGAAAGCAAAACAAAATTACTTAAAGAAAATAGGAAAAGGAAGTGTAATGACAGGTGTGCTGTTGCTGTCCGATATTGTGAGAGCCAGTGTTTCCGAAACTGTCCATGCCGCCCCTAATGTTGGAACTAGCATGATGTTGATGTCCTTTAGATGGCTGGTCAATCTAGACATTGCCAGGAGCTGGTGCTGAAAAGTAATAAATAGGTTTAGTGAGTTCAATCGTTTAGGTTGTTTGCTGGAGTGACCGCCTCATTTGTGGAGGAGATAGGCAATCGGCATAGCTTTGAGATCGAGCACTTGCACATGCCGAGCTTAGTGCGCAGGGTTACCACTCGAACAAGATTATCAATTCCAGGAGGCAGTTCTGCAACTCTTCCAAGCATCCATTGTTGTGGCGGCAATCGATCGTTCTTTAATAAAACCAGTTCGTTAATTTTCAGATTGGGTTCATGCTTACGCCACTTTGGTCGAGCTTGAAGGTGACATACCCTATCTGATGACCATTTTTGCAGAACTGTCGGATCATACGTTGTAGCGCGAGATAATGTGCACCTATTCCTATTAGGAAATGGCCTGGTGTTAGTACCAACAGGTCGTCTAGATCAGCACTCAACGGGCAAAGGGGCTGCGAATTGAGGCATGCTTCGATCCTTAGAAGCACGGTAGAGAGCTCTTCATACGCCAATCTTGTGCTGTCAATTGCTCTCTTCAAGTGGTACTTTTACCGACTTGACATTTGCCTCCCATATTCCTCCAAAGTTTGGTGAATATGGTGGGTTGAAATGCCATTGAATGTTCTGAATATTCAAGACAGGGATGACGTCGCGTTTGACAGCTTCGGCAAAGTTGCATTGGTTATGCTGCAGCACCTTGTCAGTTTCAACAAAATTAGTTCCGTTGTCGCTATACATGTCGTGGAAAACTCCGCGTCTACCGATAAAGCGTTGCAGCGCTGCTAAGAAACACTCCGTGGACAGACCGGTGACTATCCAGAACCGCTGGCGAATATGAGATATCGTCAACTGGATACCACCATGTAACGTAGCCTTGTGAGCATTTTCAATCCCTAAGCGAGTGAAATTATGGGATTTTGGCAAAAGTATCAAATGCTTTTGATTATAAGGCAACAGTGCGCATTGCAATCGACTGCCAACTCTAAGTATACCTTCTTTGTCGAGGAAGTGAGTTAAACTGCCAATGCTACTCTTATAGGGCAGGGATTCATTGGATTTTACCAAACGAAGGTCCTCGTGAAATTCTTCAGCTTATACACGCCGCACAAGATTGTTGAGGCTTCCCTGGAGTTCGTCTACAGATAAAGGCCCGGTCCGACGACACTGGCGTTGAGCTTCGCGCGTGTTAAAAGAGAAACGCAAAAGAAAGGCAGTGATTCGTATCAATTGGTTAAGCGATGAAAATTTATTTATAAAGGAGTCATCTGGTATGAGAACGTGAGTGCGAAGTTGGGTTGCTCCTTGAAACCTTCGTCGTTGAGGACGTATTTTGGCCAGACCGATTTGTCCTTTGACAGCCAGGATGGTCCCTTCCACCAGAGCTTCGATCTGAGCAATTCGTCGACTCTGGTGCCACGCGATGTACAGTCGGCAGGGTTTTCAAGTGTACCAACGTGATTCCACTGCTGTCGCACTATGAGGGTTAAAATTTTGCTGGCTCGGTTAACTAAACACAGGTTTTCCAACGGTTGACATCGCCTTGAATCCAACACATAACGATGGTCGCATCCGTCCAGAAATGCATGGGCACGTCTTCAATTGGTAGACGAAGATTACTCTTTATCCAGTTAGCTAGTGTGGCTGCCAACATCGCACCGCAAAGTTCAACTCTCGGCATCGTGAGCGGTTTTACCGGAGTAACCTTGCTTTTCGCGGCTAAAAGATGAGTGTGGATTGCACCATCCATATATTTCAGACGAATGTATGTGCAGGATGCATAAGCAGACGAAGATCCATCGCAAAACGTGTGAAGCTCGGCAGATGTGTGTTCCTGAGGAAAGCAGTTCATATATTTGGGGATTGAAATTCGATGAATCACCGCCAAGCTCTGGCTGGTATAGTTTCGTCCCATTCCAAGGCTGTTGAATAACCATTTGGACGATCAACCTTCGTTGTCCATACTGCCTTGAGTATCATCTTGGCGGCTACTATTACTGGGGTAATAAGGCCGAGTGGATCGAATAATCGAGCGATGGTGGAAAGAATTGAGCGCTTGTTTAGAGTTGCGTCGATATTTGATCTCATTTTGAAGTTGAAACTGACTGTTGTAGAGCTCCAGTATAGTCCGAGTAGCTTGATTGCTTCGCTACCATTAAGTTGAAGAGGCCCCGGCTGAGCTCGATGTTCTGGAGGTATAGATTGGAGTAGGATTTCAAAATTACTTGCCCATTTACTCAGCTTCATACCGGCAGATAGGAGAGCGCTTCTTAAATGGTGGCGAATTTGGATGGCTTCTTGTAGAGCGTGGCTGCCTGTCTGTATGTCATCCACATACATTTCGTGGCGTAGGACATTTTCTGCTAGCCAGCCTTTCATCATGAGCAATTCGGTGCAGTATTCGAATAGCTGTGAATGGGGAAGATGCAGTTCCAAATGTTACCGTGGTCAAACATAATTCTTGAATACGACGTTCTTCTCCTCGCCATAAAATACGCTCATATTGCTTATCGTCAGGATGCATGCGTATACAACGATACATCTTCTGGATGTCTGCAGTGATTACATATTTTTGCTTCCTCCAATTGAGTATAACGGCTGACAAATCGTTCTGCAATGATGGTCCTGTACAGAGCAAATCATTAAGTGATGTTCCGTTTGACGTCTTTCAAGAAGCGTCGTAAACGACTCGCAGCTTAGTCGTGCAGCTTTCCGCATTGATGACAGCATGGTGCGGTAAGACGCAGGACGTAAAAGTTGGCTTGCCCGTAGATAAGATAACGCGATGTTCATCTTCGGTGGAAAGTGCTGGCGTGATTCGTTGAAGTTCAAAGTAATCTTGTATCGCGCTCGTATACGCTTGGAAAAGTTCAGCATTGCCGTTAAAACGACGTTCTAGCTGAAGGAAACGATTTAACGCTGTTTGTCTTGATCGCCCAAGAGTTTGGTTTGGATCGAAAAGAGATTTTAATGGTAAGCGAACCACGTAAGTTCCGTCATCTAGGCGGGTGTGCGTTTGCTGAAAAAACTCTTCGCGCCATTGATCTTCGTTAGATAAAAGTCGCTGAGATGGAACTTGCTCGAGCTCGTAAAACTGTTTTACGAGTTTCTCCAGTTCAAGCGTTGCATGGCAACATCGAAATTGCGTTGGCACTGCAGGCGGCTGCGCGAAGCTGTGCATGTCTTGAGCTATTGGTTGGTCATTGGAACCTCTGCATACTCCGGGTTGTAGGAGCTGTGCGAATAGATCGGCACCGATGAGTAAATCTACTTTGCTGGTTTTACCGTAGGAAGGGTCCGCTAAGATAAGACCTTGCAAATGTGACCACTGCTGTGGCGTGATGTCTTCAGCAGATAAAGACGTTGTTATAGAGTTTAACTCATATGCCATATCTACCAGTACACTAAAGTCGCTGTTCGTGCAGTAACCAAAAACGAGACTAACACTACTATGACATCGATTTTTAGTGTGAGCGCCCACCCCAAAAATCTCGGTCGCGTTTGGAATTTTTTTTAAATCTAGAGTTTGAACTGCGTTTTCAGAAATAATAGTGTCTTCGGAACCCTGGTCAAGCAAAGCCCTTACTACAACGAGCTCTCCGTTCTCCAAATTCTGTAATTTTACGAGCGCCGTTGCCAATAACACCTTCCGTTGAGGCTGGAGATTAGCTGACAGCGGAGCGTACGGGATAGTTGCCGAATGGGTAGCAAATGCATGTGACAAATTCGCTCGGGAACCAGATGAAACTGCCACTTGGTTAGCTGCTTGGCTTGTAGAGGCATTGAATGTTGTAATTTGCGGTGCTAATGTTGGCTTTTTGCGTTGGGAAGTACAGAAGCTGGAATGTGCAACAAAGTGTGGTGGCGCTTACCACACTGTATGCAAAGGCTATACGAAGGGCTAAGGCAATTTGAACAATTTTTTTTTTGTGTCTACGAAGGTCTTTCGTTCAAAACAATCTTAATTGAGAAACGTCGGACACCTGCGCAGAATGTGCATTTGACCACAAAGTATGCAGTGATTAGCTTTAGTTGAAACATTGCTGGGCTTGGTATGAATGTGAAACGACTTTTGAACCTACGTTCGGGACATATTGCTGTTGGCGCCTAGTCTTTTGCGCTTGGGTGTGGCGTCGGATCGCCATGGCATCTGAAGATGGTGGTTGTTCTGCGCGATTTTCTATGGCGTCCAATGTGTGCAGCCGAGTGTAGAGGAATGCTCCCAGGTCACTGAACGTTGGGATCGTTGTCCTATCGCCGAGGTGATGCTCCCACGCTTGATGTGTTTCCTTTGGAAATCTAGTAACGAGATGATGTTCTACCCAAAATTTGCTGTCATCTACGAATATCTTTAGACGTCTCAGTTCCTTGATACATACGGTTGGAGCATTAAGCATGCATTTTATATCATCTGCATGTTCTCTCTGTAGTGTTGGCAGGCTAAATATATAAAGCATTCATGTGGTGCGTGAATAATATTCGTGGATTGTCATAGAGTTTTATGAGCAATTTCCAAGCAGTATCGTAGTTAGTCAAAGTCAAAGACATTTGATGCAGGTCGATATCGTGATCAGCTGGAAGAGCCTTTTTTAGGTAATGAAATTTTTGTATTTCATTTAAGTCGGAATTAGTGTGAATTAATCTGTTATATGCATCATAGGTGCTTTGGATTTTAAAGGAAACAACTCGTCCTGGCGATCTGATATTTCGCAGTATATGTCGAGGTATGTTTCATCAAATGCTGAATACAGTTCAGCGGAGAGGTACGTGTGGTTAGAATCGATGCCGCTTCCAATAATACGGGCGTGCGTCTCTTGAAAATCTGCGTGGAGTTGCTCGAGTCTCTTCAACCGTTGTGCAAATTAGGTTTTTGTTTTACGAACTGTGCTGCCCTTTCGAAAATTGGTGAGCAGCTTCTTTAGCTCGTCTACGCGATTAACCTGTACCCTAATGAGGTCTTCGCTGGGCATTTTGGTGCCTCTGTGATAACCTCAATAAGTTGAACAACCAAACGAAATTGCACCCACCTACCTTTTTTTTCCTTTGCCGATTTAACTGTCCGGGCACTGCTGCGTTTTATATATATCGGCTACCGATCGCTGCGAGTACTGATTGTTGGAAGCTTTCTTGTCGTCAACTGGAAATTGAAGAGATCCCCTTATGGGCCACCAAAATGTTTGTGCAACTCTGTGCAATGACGAATTAAGTTAAATTCAGGTGTTCAATTCAATCCATTTATTAAACAAATTGTACATAAAGTAGCGAGACGACAAAATATCCCTATATTTAACAACTAAACTTGTTGACAATAGAATTAGCGCTGAGTTATCAACAAAACTGAGTTGGCGAGAAAACAAAAAAAACTGTGTCTTGATTGACCGCGAATCGTCAATTCTGCAGACTGGTAGAGAAAGCAAAACAATATTACTTAAAGAAAAATAGGAAGAGGAATTGTAATGACAGGTGTGCTCGATGTTGTGAGAGCCAGCGTTTCCGAAACTCTCCACCTCATAGACCTCGTAAATTTACGAGCCTCGTAAAAGAACTGTCAAAATTTGTGTGGAGCTCTATTTACGAGCCCCTCGTAAAATCACGAAGCAAATTTGATGCGCAAACGACCTCGTAAACTTCAGTGTTGCCGAGGGTCCGATATTTTTATACTAAACTGTATGATAAAATAATAAAAATAAATTTAAAAAAAAAATAACAAGCGAATAAAATGAATGAATGTCATCCACTCACTGTATTGACTTAACATTTCGTATGATAAAATAATAAAAATAAATTTAAAAAAATAACAAGCGAATAAAATTAATGAATTTCATCCACTAACTGTATTGACTTAGGATTTCTGCTATTTCCGACACAAGATAGTGGGATGTTATGGAAAATACTACAAAACAAAAATTGCTTCCCAAAAGCCCTGGTTGATCTGTCAAACAGTCACTTCAAAGAATAGATAGAATAATTCGAAATTATCTCGAGAATTAACTGCAGTTGAAAAGCCGTAGCTTATTACCTCACCACAACCCTGGAGAACTGGGACGTAAGCATCGTTGATGACAAAGCCAACATAACACAGCTTCTCCTTGGTCTCGCCAACTCGGACTATGCTCCAATCACTGGTGGGCAGCCCTTCGTTGCCTAGTCTGATAAATTCCAGAATCTCTCACGCCTCAGCTGGAACGCAGGCCCAGGCTCGCGGCCTGTTAGGGACTTCATCCCTATGGACGGCAACTAAGTCTGCCCCGAGCCAAAGCTGTCCAACCCTGGAGTTCGCTTCCCATTAGAGCTGGACCGCCCGTTCATCTGCACACTCTACATGGCTTTACCCGCCTCTGATGCCACCCAGCATCACGGATGACTGGTGTAGGGCCGGGATACTTTTGGAGTATCCCTTTATATACCCTGCATAGACCCATCAGTGCGAACTTACAATTGTCCGTGCTAATGTGGCCGTCGGGATGGCCCTTGTCCGTCACCGCCATTGTGAGGTGCTCTTTGGCGGCCTCGCTGATTGGCTTCGTGGTAGACACGGCCATGGTCGGACGGTTAGAAGTGATGGGAGCCCTTTGCCTTTAGGATCCACTCGGGGTGTCGTCCTGAGATCGTTGTCTCTTGGGGGCTAGGTACATCCGTGAGTTTGCCTTAGTGGGTGGTTTGTCCTTCCCGCCTTTCCCGGAGGATCGCTTGTCGCTGGCGACGAAGACTCCCATTGCCCACTAGAAGGAGGCTTTTTGCTCCTCCGTCAGCTGGTCATATTTACTGACACCCACTCTTTTAATGACCTTAGGGGCTGCCCTTCGGTTGCGCTGAGCCCTGACGGAGGGCAGAATTATTTTTTATGCATTGGAGCAGCCAGGGCGCCGATGAAAGTCGTTTGCCGCGGTCGTCGGAGTTTTACTCGCGGGAGTAGTCCTCTGCTATGCCCGGGTGGGTATAGAGAGATGGGCGGTCCGTAGCTTCTCCCCCGGCTTAGACTTTCCATCGCGAGGTATAGTTCTGCCGGTATCGCTAGAGGTTTGATGTCCTGCAAGTGGCATCTTTTTTCTCTGCAGCTTCTTGACACTCCTCATCGTACCAGTTGTTCTTTCGGGCTCGCTGAAATCCGACTACTTCTTCGGCGGCGTTACTTAATGAGCGGGAAATATGGTTCCACTGCTCGCATATGTCGGTTTGTTGAAGAGTGCTCTTTGAGAGCAGGTGCGAGAGTCGAGTAGCAAAAGCACTGGCTGTCGGTTGTGATTGCAGCTTTTCGAAGTTAAGCTTTCCTTGCATATTTGGACGCACATTTTTTGCTGCACAGAGGCGGGTGCGTATCTTGGCTGCAACAAGATAGTGGTCCAAGTCGATGCTGGGCCTCGGAGTTTACGTACGTCTAAAATGTTAGAAGAGTGCCCTCCGTCTATGACAACATGATCGATTTGGTTTCTGGTTTTTCAATCTGGAGACAGCCACGTAGCCTGATGGATCTTTTTCTGCTTGAACTACCGGCGAAGTCTATCAGCCTGAGTCCGTCAGCGGACGTTTCGTCGGGTAGGCTGACTTTTCCGACGGTGGTTTCAAAGATCCCTTGCCTACCTGGCATTGTCGCCAAGCACGATATTGAGCGAGGTATAGTTCTGCCGGTATCGCTAGAGGTTTGATGTCCTGCAAGTTGCATCTTTTTTCTCTGCAGCTTCTTGACACTCCTCATCGTACCAGTTGTTCTTTCGGGCTCGCTGAAATCCGACTACTTCTTCGGCGGCGTTACTTAATGAGCGGGAAATATGGTTCCACTGTTCGCATATGTCGGTTTGTTGAAGAGTGCTCTTTGAGAGCAGGTGCGAGAGTCGAGTAGCAAAAGCACTGGCTGTCTGTTGTGATTGCAGCTTTTCGAAGTTAAGCTTTCCTTGCATATTTGGACGCACATTTTTTGCTGCACAGAGGCGGGTGCGTATCTTGGCTGCAACAAGATAGTGGTCCGAGTCGATGCTTGGGCCTCGGAGTTTACGTACGTCTAAAATGTTGGAAGAGTGCCCTCCGTCTATGACAACATGATCGATTTGGTTTCTGGCGAAGTCTATCAGCCTGAGTCCGTCAGCGGACGTTTCGTCGGATAGGCTGACTTTTCCGACGATGGTTTAAAAGATCTCTTGCCTACCCTGCCATTGTCGCCAAAGCACGATATTGATATAATGGAGGGGGCGGCGCTCGTATGTAAGCTCACAGAAGCTATCCTTGGCCACTTGTCCTTCTCTTCCGTCGGGGCATGAGCGCAAATCCCACCACAATTCCAACACCAAATTTGCGCTCCTGTACATGGCAGCTGTAGTAGACTCGCAGGACCACAAGCATTTCTTGCGTTGCCCCGTCCACCGCATTTCTCGGATGGCGGTGATGCCAGCTTTTGGCCTTACGAGGACATCAACCAGACGGGCAGAGGCATCTTCCCCATTAAGGATCCGGACATTCCAGGCATGCACCTGGAATCATAGTCCTTTAAACTTTTGCCGTGGTCGTTAGGCGATCCTTTATTATGCTTCTTCACTGGAAGGGGTTTTTACGTGGCGGGTCAAAAACCCAGCAAACAACTATTTGCTGGGAATGTAATCATAACATTTAACTCGTACTCCTCTAATTTAGTATCATATATCTACATAGAATAAGATAGCTGAATGCCTTAGATGCTAGTGCTTCCATTTAATCCAAACGAGTGATTCATCACTCACTTTCAAATAAATAATAATAATAAAACTGTGCTTAATTTTATAGAAAATTTGCACCACGTTGCTGTGTTTGTATGGAGCCAATAATGCCGGAATCTGGTGAAGACGAAACTGTACGTGTTGTTGCATTAGATCGCAGTTTTCATTTTGAGTGCTATAAATGCGAAGTAAGATGTCTTAATCACAATCAGGAGTAGAGATTGCATAAGAATATATTTGTACTTTTCTTTCAGGATTGTGGGTTGCTGTTATCGTCGGAAGCCGAAGGCCGTGGATGTTACCCTTTAGACGGACATGTACTCTGTAAAAGCTGTAATGCAAAGCGCGTGCAAATGCTAACAAACCGAATGACAACTGAACTGTAAACAATGTATTGGATGAAATATAGCGAAATGTAATATGAAAATCCAACATTCCTATACACACGTAAACTAAAAGCTCGTGGAAACGAAAAATACATATGTGGCCCGCAACTCCAGCAGGGTATAAATGGGTTACTGAGTTAAGACAATACAATATTACCTTGGCGTCCTTCCTTGTTAAAGTTTAACTGGAATCACCGTGCTAGTTTAGTGACACTTAGTTAATTTGTTAAATTATTTGGCGAAAAAAAGAATGCATATCCGTATGTATGTATGTATCTGTGTGCGTATGCACTTGAGCATTAGGGTGGTTCACTCTTTGTCGTTTACTTTAGTCTAACCTGCTCTCTTGCTTTAAGCAACCACACCTATATACATGAACAAATAAATTTTAACAAAGATATAAAATTAGAAACTTCCATGCTTAAGAACGATTATGACATACTTTTATAGAAGATCCGTTAAAGGGAAAGAAAATAGAAAATGGCATCAATCAGAATCATTTCCAAATAAACACAACGAGAACATCAATCGACTAAAATACAATCCAGACTTCTCCAGGGATGATTGCATTATATTAGCTCACATGCGAGTTGGCGTAACAAAATTTTCCTCCCAACAGAACTTTCAACAATCACGACCATGTGAGAATGTGTGTTTCGGCGGGACTGCTAACACCGGGCGCCTAAATGCATGCTATGTACCGCTGTATGTTTAAATTTTCCTTAATGAAATTTTTGCACATGCACTTCTCAAGTGCCATGTAATAAAACTTTCTTAATTTATGATTTGATGGCAGTTCAGAGTATGCTCGGCCTAGTTTGATGCATCCTCCGGACAATGCTTCCGGAGCCATTTGCGGTTGACTTACAACCATGCAGAGGTGGTAAACGAATTTTACCATTGACCACAGTGCCTACCTACCTTTTTAGCACTAATAAATATATTTTTTTTTATATACATACATGCAAATGGCAAGTTATTCAATGTGCGTGGTGTTAAGTGAAATTGTACTGTATCCGGAGGTCAACATATCAATTTAAAAAAGCTTTAGACTGCACCCAAGAAAATTATAAAATTATATAAAGATGCTCTAAGTCAACGAACTTTAAGATAACCTTCCTTGATGCAATATGGCCTAATAGCCGAGCCCCAAAAATATATTTTGTAAATTAATTTATAAAATATATAATAAATGAATAAATAAAATTAGACCCCTAAATATAAATTTTTTTGTTCTGTGCTGATTTGGATCTCGCCATTCTCTGGTCCACGTCTCGGTGTCCTTGATATTGGAAAAAAGGTTAATAGGAAAGGACGTGGTTCCAACATTTTATTGCATATTGCCAGGCATTCATTGCATAACTATGTGATCTCTCTGCCCAGGAGAGTTTAAGACAATTTTTTTCTATGATGAAATGGTTGCAAATTTTATCTAGTTTTGCATGCCGTGTGGCACTTTTTAAATATCTAAAATGAATGGCTAAACATGACCGAATAGCTTGATAGTAACAAAAAAAGATCCGTATTTGTTGGCCAAAAGGGATCAAAAATTGCTTTTGAAAGGCCTGTTCCGCGTTGGTAACAAGAAATTTTGTTTAAAGTTCCTGTAAATTATATTAAACTGTTTTCGTATTCTGCACACTTTTGTAACCGGTATATTTGTTACCATCTGTAGGGTATTTTAACTGTATGTTTTTATACTTGTCATAATTCTTGGAGTTCAATTGTTCTATGAATTTGTTTATTATTGAAAAAGAAAATTGTTGATTATTAATAAATAAACTTTCAATGATAAAACATTAAAATGTTTGTACTTAAAAATAAACTTGAGTATAAATATATATCCTATATCATCTTCATAAGCAGGTAACTAAATGTTACCCCGTGAAATATGCACCACCATAATGTCTATAAAAATTTATAGCTGAATTGCTGAATAAATAAAAAAGTTAAAAAAAAGAACCTGGAATTGCGGCGTAGAAAGTGGTGTCAATTTTTGGTAACAAAATTTCCCGGTTACAAAATGTTCGGTAACAAGAATAGGCCCTTAGTTCCAGTTTTTCAATGCGAGTTTAACTCTGTTTGTCGTTTAAATTCAGTGTGCAGTTTTTGAGTCAAATTTAAAGGTTATTTAAACTACGCTGAGACGATCAATCTGGCTGGGTTGAACCGAGCTTAAACTATCAGCTGTTAAGTTGCCAAAATTTAGATGAACGAGGAGGGAAAATTTCAATTATTTGCGAAATACACGAAAACAGACTCATCTGTATAGCGGAACATACATAAATAAGCAAAATGTTCACACGTAAGATGAAAATTGTGCGCAAGAAAATTATAAAACGCAACTTGAATGTAACGAAATGGCTTACGGCTTACGTTCCATGCAAATTAAATAAAAACTTTGCTAACGCTAATTATATTATTATTTGTTGAAGCCTAAAAATATGTAATATAAATTTATCATTTTAATATAAAATGGTACGCCTCGTTTTACACTTGTGTGTTTCCTACGCTTCGCTTATGCTTCCATCGATGTAAATATAGAATTTTTATTTGTTGCTGTTGTTGTCGTTGTAGCGGCTACTATGCCCCGCTCGGGTCGGTTCATCCGTCAACGTTGTCGTCCGTTTCAGCTAAGGGGAGGCCCAGAAAGTGTGCGACTTCAACAGGGTCTGTCCATAAGGACAGGGGCGTCAGCTGGGTGGGGTTCTCGGGGCATGTGAAGAGGTGCCGAGAGTCATGAGGCGACTCTCCACATGCCGGGTATTGGTTGGGCACATCCTCATTAATTCCGCTTGACTGGGAGCATCTGGGCCTCGTCGTGTAGGTGGTTTTGGGGCGTCATCAGGAGGCATGCGGTCGCTGTTGGTAGTGCCGTATTCTGGCAGGTCTGTAGCTTCATCCACTGCGTTCTTCTAGTCCCAGGCGACCACACGCGTAGTTTAGAACCGGCCGGCCAATTGCCTTGTATGTTGGCAACAAAGTTTCTTTATCTTTGCCCCAAGTGCTGTAGGCCAGCGATTTGATGACATTGTTGCGGCTCTGTACTTTGTTGACAATTACGGTTGTATGCGCCGAGAAGGAGAGCATACTGTCGAAGGTAACTCTGAGGATTTGGGGTTATTCACCGTCGGTATTGTTACGCCATCAACGTGAATACCCAGTTGCAGTCTGACCTTCTTGGCCAGGTGGTGAATAGGGTTGCCGAGGATTTCGCAGGGGATAGGGCTAAGCTCCTTGCAGTGAAGAAGCAAGAAATTTCGGCGAGATAACCGTTTACTTTCGAGCACAAGTCATCAATTCCATTCCTAGGCGCCATGATCGAGCAATCGTCGGCATAAGAGACAATATTGACTCCCTCTGGTAGTTGAGGGTGATTTGAAATATAATAATTAAACAGTAGTGGGGACAGGACACCACCCTGTCGTACCCCCTGTTGAATTTTTCTTAACCTGCTGCTTTTGTCCCTAAAAATTACTGACGAGTGTCGACCACTCAGGTAATTCACCGACCACCGTTTGGGTCCTTGTGGGAGTGAGGAGGCCTCAATGTCTTCCAGCAGCGTTGAATGACTAACTGTATAACGCTACTAGAATAGTTCTCTCACAGGGGCGGTTTCGGTTAAGGCCACGAGTTATCTGGTTGTTTATGGCGTTAAGTGCAAATGGGGGTGATGCCTTGTGGTGGCGGTGGGCGGCGTTGTGGGGGAGGTATGCGACTGGGCAGCATAGCGAGCCCACATAGTCACTCGTCCAATGACGCTAGTTGCAAAGTCCTGAGCATGCCCTAAAGTGGCACCAGCCAAGGCAGGAGTTGCACATGACTGATGTCACGTTACTGTATATTCTGCACTGACAAACCGAGCAGATTGTCGGAGGGACTAGGAGTTGCCGGCGGCGGTGTGTGGGTGCTATTGTGTTTGTTTGTGTGTCTATTGTTCTGTTGTGTTGGGGTGTGGGTGTGTTGGTTCTATGCTGCACGGGCGGGTGGTGGTTTGCCGTGGAGGCGCACAGTGCCGCGACTCCATACAAATGATGGACAAAAATAGAAGGAGTGGTCAGAATTGGCTGAAACTTCACACCTAGAAGTATTATGCCCCTCTAATTTCAAAAATGAAATCGGTTTTTCTGTACCGGTTACTCATTTCGAGAAAACCGAGTTTTTCTTGCATTTTTATATGAAAATAGTCATTGTGGACATGTGTTGATATAAGTGGAAGGAGGCATCAGAATGGGCTGAAACTTTACACCTGAAAGGACTATATCACGGCAATTTAAGAAAAAAAANGTATTTTTGTCCACCTTCGCGGCACTGTGAGGCGGTCCGATTCGCACAGCATGGGGTCACGAACGACGTGGTCCATTGCCGGTGCGTACGTAGGCCCGAGCAGGTACGGAGATGACTCCGCCTGTCACAAGCATTGCAGCTGACCGAGGTGGGGTTTGTATGCAGTTGTCTCTGGCACACGCAGCAGGTGTAAATTTCTGGCCCTGGGTTGGACTCTATGCCAGCCCTGAGCAGAAGGGTACGGAGCAGATGTAGCCCCATTATCGAACAACGTTTGATGGATTTCGCCGACCCAAACGGGGTTAGATCGCCGAAACAACAGCCTTGGTCGGGTAAAACGCGAGTCATTCCGGTACGTAGAACCGGTTGTCGTGGGAATAAATTTTTATTTGTCAACTTAGCTGCTGTCCGTCAGTTGGTTGGTGGTAGCGTTGCGTTCATGTGACAAAGGCAAATCGGCTTGTTGGGCCCTCAGCCTGCTCATTAATTTTAACTCAATTATCTTACCCGGAACTTGCTTGAGTAAAGGTTCCCAACTCCTTGGGGCTTCGTTGAGGGGCACCGTTAATCTATGCTGCTACTGGTCTGGTGGTTCCGTTGCAGGCTACTTTTTCTTGTGGGGTTGCGCTCTCCGTATTTTCCATACGGTTGACTTATAGATAAAAAAAAANTGTGTTTGTTTGTGTGTCTATTGTTCTGTTGTGTTGGGGTGTGGGTGTGTTGGTTCTATGCTGCACGGGCGGGTGGTGGTTTGCCGTGGAGGCGCACAGTGCCGCGACTCCATACAAATGATGGACAAAAATAGAAGGAGTGGTCAGAATTGGCTGAAACTTCACACCTAGAAGTATTATGCCCCTCTAATTTCAAAAATGAAATCGGTTTTTCTGTACCGGTTACTCATTTCGAGAAAACCGAGTTTTTCTTGCATTTTTATATGAAAATAGTCATTGTGGACATGTGTTGATATAAGTGGAAGGAGGCATCAGAATGGGCTGAAACTTTACACCTGAAAGGACTATATCACCGCAATTTAAGAAAAAAAAAACGTTTTTCAGCATCTGTTACCATTTAATAAAAAAAATTTTTTTTTTACAATTTTATAAAAAGGTAAAATAACTCATAATCATCGTAGACATATGTTTATAAAAACCGAAATAGTATTCAGAACTTGTTGAAACTTTACACCTAAAAGGACTAAGCCATGCTTATTTCAAAAATGAAATCGATTTTTCGGTACCGGGTACCCATTAAAAAAAAAAGATTTTTTTTTACATTACTATATGAAAGACAAATAAGGCATAATCATTGCTGATTGTGGTGTTTACGAAAACAGGAAGGAGTCGTCAGAATTTATTGAAACTTTACATCTGAAGTGTCTATATTACTCTAATTTTAAGAAAGTAATCGGTTTTTTTGTAACGGGTACCCATTAAAAAAACACCGAGTTTTTGCACATGATTATTTAAAAATGAAATATGGCATATCATTGTTGCTAAGTGTTCAGAAAAATAGTCTTAATAGTCAAAATTCGTCTAAACTTTACTTCCTAAGTGAATACATTATGGTAATTTGAAAAATTAAGTCGGTTTTCCTTACATGTTAACCTTTAGAAAAAAAAATTCTTTTGATTTCATTTAAAATAAAGCATAATCACTGTTAAGTAAGTAAGTAATAATAGCTGTTATATGGTAATAACATATAATATGTTAATAAAAACCGAACTAGTTGTTATAATCACTCAGTTTCAGAGTCCTCAGAAGAGGAGGAAGTGATCACTGATTCAAATGATTCCATGCTTTTGTCTGCTTCGTCACTTTCAACAATGTATTTATTAAAGCTGAGATCAGAACCCTTTAAATATTTGTTTCTCTGTTTTATATTTCTTTTAAATGCAACTAATGGATCTGACGATAATATCAAACGAGTCATTAAATCCGTATTGCTTTGTACTCTTCCAGTTTTTCGAGAATGATTAAGCCGATATTTTCTTATGTTTTTGTGTGAACATTCTAAGGCTTCTTCTGATAATGAACCTGATAAAATAGGTGGAAATACAGATTAAGAAAATAAATGAAAACATAGCTTTAAAATCATTACCTATTGGTAAATCAAAGTATTTAATTACATCACATCCATGTACTAAAACTTTATGCACTGAACTTGGCATGTTATACCAACCATAATTTCTAAGGTATAACTCTCTTGTTTCGTTCAACAAAACACTAAACTCTTGGGTTTTTATTTGTTTTCCACAAGAGAGGACTCTTAGCACCAGAGAAAAATTCATGAAATTTTAAACTCGCGTTGAGCTACATTTTCCACTAATAGTAAAACGTTGAAATTTTTGCACAGGTAATGTAATTAGTTAGGTGAACAAAATTATAAAAAGACTCAATCAAAAAAAAAAAAAAATATAAAAAAATTGGACCTCCCTGATGGGCATACATTTGTACTATCATTTTCGCAAGCTGTTTTTGTTTGCTGCTTAAGCAAAATAGTACTCTTTATGCAGATGAAGAGTAATAGGTATGTTATTTATTTTTATTTTCTTTTTGTTCGCCTTTCGTCTAATCATTGGGCGCTGTAAGGTGTCTCGATTGCATTTATTTCCTTACCCGAATTGGTTAACATATTATTTGTAAACTGGTGTCATTGCTCTATATATATATATATATATGTATATATATATATATGTAAATCTTCGTATACCTTTGTTTTTGGCTCCCATACCGTGATGCATATTTAAGTATTTTAATTAGCTGATAATTTTTTTCATTTCAAAGCACCCTGTACCTCTTAATTTTTTTTTTGGCACTTTTAGCTTTAATTCAACACCTTATTTTTGAAAAGCGAACCAAAAATTTAGATCTTAGGGCATTCAGAAAAAGTATTGTAAATATAGATCAGCTAAAATAATACCAAAAAAAGGCATTTAGTCACTTTTTCAAAATTGAAAATTTTCAAATATTGGAAAAAGTTGGAAGAGATTTCGATTGTTTCTGTTAGTAGAAGGTCCAAACTACCATAACCAAAAAAAAAATTTCACGAACTTTCAAGATGTTTTTTTTTTTTTGTCTCCAAAGTTTACCAATTTTCGGATTTTGGTATGTTTAATCATATATTTATTTATTAATAAAAAAAAAATATTTGTATAAATTTTTTTTCCATGAACCATACATTTTTTGGTTTGTCGCATATATCTTTATCAAAGTGCAAAAGTTGATCTTGCTAGGAATAAAAATGTATTTTTAACAAATTTTTAACTGCGACCACTTTTATGTGCGAATCGCCGAAATGAAATGGTATGTAGAAAATAGGTGTACTTTGAGGGGGTGTGTGAGGCTGAAAGTTGTTTTTATCACAAAATAACTTATGAACTTCTCTTAGTTGGAGATTTAGCTGTAACTTGACATCAAAACATCTAAGTTTCAAGACAGTCGATTTTTGTATTTTTGTCCACCTTCGCGGCACTGTGAGGCGGTCCGATTCGCACAGCATGGGGTCACGAACGACGTGGTCCATTGCCGGTGCGTACGTAGGCCCGAGCAGGTACGGAGATGACTCCGCCTGTCACAAGCATTGCAGCTGACCGAGGTGGGGTTTGTATGCAGTTGTCTCTGGCACACGCAGCAGGTGTAAATTTCTGGCCCTGGGTTGGACTCTATGCCAGCCCTGAGCAGAAGGGTACGGAGCAGATGTAGCCCCATTATCGAACAACGTTTGATGGATTTCGCCGACCCAAACGGGGTTAGATCGCCGAAACAACAGCCTTGGTCGGGTAAAACGCGAGTCATTCCGGTACGTAGAACCGGTTGTCGTGGGAATAAATTTTTATTTGTCAACTTAGCTGCTGTCCGTCAGTTGGTTGGTGGTAGCGTTGCGTTCATGTGACAAAGGCAAATCGGCTTGTTGGGCCCTCAGCCTGCTCATTAATTTTAACTCAATTATCTTACCCGGAACTTGCTTGAGTAAAGGTTCCCAACTCCTTGGGGCTTCGTTGAGGGGCACCGTTAATCTATGCTGCTACTGGTCTGGTGGTTCCGTTGCAGGCTACTTTTTCTTGTGGGGTTGCGCTCTCCGTATTTTCCATACGGTTGACTTATAGATAAAAAAAAATTGTTTGTATTTAATTGTTCTCGACCGAAAACTACTTCGCTTTAATAAAGGCACGAGTATTTACTTGGGTTACAACTTAACTTTTTAATTAATTTTATTTAACAAATTTTGGCACAACCAGCTAAGCTGATGGCATGTATCGAATTGAATTAACATTCGTTTTTCCACTCGTTTTTATTTACCTGTGGAACGTATGTTCCAAGAGGGCTACCAACATTAAGACGGCGCTGAATAGTGCTGCCGTATTGTTAGCGATGCCATAACATCACCCTCCTTAGAAAAGATTTATGCAAGGTGATCAGGCTTGCAAGAATCGTTCGATTCAAGGGTAATGCAAAATTTATAGGGAGGAACGAGATATTTATTATTAATATAATATTGTAAGTTTATTTCCTTCCCCCTATTAACTCGTTCATCCATATTAATCTTCAGCTATGATGTAGAGTTCAAAAACGCATGTTAAATAACTAACAATATTATTATATCTACTTAGCAAATTGTGTTAATTTAAAATATCAATTTGATATTAGCGAAAATACATAAGTATGAGTTTAAAAGTTCTTTTGTTTTTGATTTGCTAATCGTATGCAATATATGGATCTGTAGTTATGGGTTTACATGACTATTTGTATAGAAATTAATACATATTCTTTTTTTGTATTTACTAATTTGCTCATTTTTTGTTATTAATGTAACTATTGTGTTAAATTAATGCCATATAAAATATATTTGTGTGTATGATTTATTAAGGCAAAATTTGATTTAAATGATATACATACATTAAAAAAAAAATTTTTTAATACAATTCATGAGTCTGGCATGTTAATTTTACAGCTTAATTTCTAACCATAATAATGGTTTGTATTTATATATTGTGTGACGTGACTGATTCATTTTGGTCAAATTTTGAAGGTTACTAGTATTTTTAACTAAATTCATTAAAAAGTAGGTTATGTTGCTTTTGAATACGGTTTTTGTGAACCGTTTTTAATTTATTATTTTTATTTCGTTATTATCTGCATTTTGCATAGTTTTGTCATTTTCTTGTCTAGTCATTGATCTCGTCTGTATTTCCAAAATACTTTTTGTTGATTCCCTTATTTCGTATATCGTTATACGTGAGAGGGCGTCTGCGCCAACATTTAATTTTCCTTTAATATACTCAATAGTAAAATTGTACTCTGCTAGTTCTAACCTTATTCTTGAAAGTTTTGAAGAGGGGTGTTTCATATTAAACAGGTATACTAATGGTCTGTGGTCTGATTTTATTAAAAAATGCGTTGAAATTGAATAAATGTATGGTCGAAATTGTTTAATGGCAAAGTAGATTGCTAAAAGTTCTAATTCAATTATTAGTTTTTTCTGCTCTGATATTGATAGATCATGTGCATCATGGTTTTGGTTTAATATAGCACCACACCCCACTTTCGAGGCATCGACCGTAATAATAAATTGTTTAGTGAAGTCTGGGTATTGTAGCAATTTTGGCGAAATTAACGCTGCTTTTAAAGATTCAAAAGCTTTGTCGCACATACTGTCCCAATTAAATTCAACTTTTTTCCTGCTTTATTTAAAGGCGTTCCAAATTTGGTATGAATCGCCTATAATAATTAGCAAACGCGACGAAACGTCGAACCGCTTCCTTATCAATCGGTTTTGTATATTTTGTAACAGCGTTTATTTTGGTGCCGTCTGGCAACAGACCTTTGGCTGAACATTTATGGCCTAGGAATGTAACTTCCGGCCGAATAAAATTGTATTTATTTCGGTTAAGTTTTAAGTTTTAGTTTCGACAAGTGTCGAAAACTTTTGCTAAATTTTTAATGTGATGGGCTTCACTGCAGCCTATAACAATTGTCATGTACATATAAAAATGCTACGTTGGGTGGAATACCAGAAAAAGCATACTCATCATTCGCGAGAATGAATTGGGTGCTATACTTAAACCGAATGGCAACACTTTCCATCGATATGCTCCACGGTCTGTGCTAAAAGAAGTTATATCACGTGAATCCTCATGTAAGGGGATTTGGTAAAATCCAGAAAAAGGATCTAAAGTAGAAAAATATTTAGCTCTGCCAAGATTGTCTAAAATATCGTCAACTCGTGCGAGAGGAAAGTTATCCGCAATAAGTTTTTTGTTGACTGCGCGGAAATCAACGCTCATACGATATGCCTTTTGACCATTAGTAGACTTTTTAGGAACAAAAAATAGAAGGCTATTGTAATTGGAATAACTTCCTTCAGTTAAATCGTTATCTAGTAATTTATTAACTTGACGCGTTATCTCTTCACGTTGGGAATATGATAGACGATAGTTTTTTACATATACCGGGTCAGTGTCAGTCAACCTAATTTTATGTTCATAAAAATTGTTTAATATAATTTTGTGATCATCAAGAGCGAAAATGTCGGCATATTTGATGCAAAGGTCACGTAAATTGCTGTTAGCTTCTGTAGGGATTTGGTTTTTCAAAATATTCCTTAATTCGTTCGTTCGTGAGTCTTCTGACTTGGTCTTATTAATAGAGAAAACGTGATAGTCAGAAAGTTTCTCAGTCCGAATGTTAACATTCCTTACATGTTTCACGTCATCTGTGGTATTTATGATTTTATTGATTGGGTTACTGTTATTAACTATGCATCTTGCTGTGAATACACCATGTTCAACTTCTCGCGATTCTACAAAAAGCGGATCTGGCGAATGGCCTAAATCGAAAATTCGGTAAACTTCGCATCTGGGTGGCATGATACAAGTGTCGCTTTCGGTTCCGTGAAGGATTGGTATCGCGACTTTTTCATTGCCGAGCCAGAAGGAAATACAATTGCTTGCATAGCTAATAACGCATTTGTTATTGTTTAGAAAATCTTTACCCAGTATACCGTCAGATGGTATGTTAAAGTCATCGTTTACTACATGTAAAGTATGTTTAATGCAAACATCAGTAAAAGTCAAGTTTACGGTAATCGTACCTAAAGTGGAAACGGTATTGGAAGTGACACCGGTAATGTTAATTATATCGTTATTATTTATAGAAAAATTTGTTTCATTGCTAGAATTTTTTATTAGAGAAATGTCGGCTTGCGTGTCGGCTAAACCCGTTCAAAATTTGTTTGACCCACTAATTTCCAATTCGATAAAGTCGGATTAATTCAAATTTAAGCAATAGATGCCCTTTGTCGAAAAAGATTTATTTATTGTCCAATTCCTCCACCCTCGGTGTTCGCTCCTGAGGGGTATAGGCGTTTAAAGCGCGCACATTAGGATTATTGCGTGAATTTGGACGTCTATTACTGTTATTGTTGTTGTTATGGTTTCGATTGTTGTTATTTGAAGACCTATTACTATTGTTGAAATTGTTGCCGTTATGCCTTGGACCGTTATTAATGTACCTACTGTTATTAACGTCACTATTGTACCTTTTGAAGTTAGAGTTGTTTTTTCTGAAATAATTGTTGTACCTATTAAAATTGTGACCTCTAAAGCTACCTCTAAAACTATTTGGCGTATTTACTCGGGATCGAAACGCTAACGCTTTACGTTCTTTCACTTGATTATTTTGTTCGACTATCATTTTTGCCACTACGTCTTTTGAATCACTGAAGGTAGTTAACGATAAAATTGATTTGACCAAATCCGAACGAGTATTAAGTCTACAAACGTTAACTGTTTGTTCGACTGCCATTTCATGGGCTTTAGATTGTGTCATACCTTCAATGATTAAAGAACGCTCTTATGCATCCGAAAGCTCCTCGATACGCTTAGCAAATTCCGTATAATTGTTATTTGTGACATGTAAAGATGCAATTTTCCCAGCTACAACTTTCGAATTGTCTGGTTTTATTCTATTTCTCAACGCATCTTTGATTTGTCTAACAGAATTAACTTCAGTTGGAATTGTTTGATGTGACTTGCCTTCGAGCTTTTGATTTCAAAAATGATATAAAAGTTGTATTTAAATTTTCGTCTGCAAANATTGTCTGGTTTTATTCTATTTCTCAACGCATCTTTGATTTGTCTAACAGAATTAACTTCAGTTGGAATTGTTTGATGTGACTTGCCTTCGAGCTTTTGATTTCAAAAATGATATAAAAGTTGTATTTAAATTTTCGTCTGCAAAATCTTCAATTAAATTAATTTTATCAATAAACGTTGTAATTTTCCCTAATGGTTGAGGCACAAAGACTAATAAAGGGTTTTTTCTGTTCTGTTTCTTGAGATTACAGGTATGAGCCGAACTATTGTCAATAACTAGTAGTAAAATAGTATTGTAGGCTGTAATAAGTGAATATTTATACTCGTTTAATTTTGTCGCATTCGTAGACAACGGTCTATTTTGTAAAATGCGCTTAGTAATCTTATCAAAATCTGCTTTAGATGCCTTAAATTGTAAGTCGAATTCGCTCATAACCGGCTAATCTCAAAGAAGAGGAGGCCCAAACTTACAAAAAAAGCTATCGCTCACCATATTCAAATAAAAATATTAAAAAGAATTCGAATTGTGAAAAATACTTATGGTTTTCTTCAGTGGGTCATCATTTGCATGCAAAAATAGGGACATTTTCATGCAGTGCGAATATTGGGTTCTATTCACATTCAATTGCAAAGATTTTAAATTTGTTTAAAAATTTTGAATTTATAAAGAAATGGTCGTATCAAAAAAAATTGTTGCGCACGTACATCGGTATATGGCTAATAGTAGATATGTGTATTAGCGTTTTGTATTTTGAATAAGAAAATTTTATAGGAAAATAAAATTGAGATAGTCGTTAAAAAAATTAGCAAAAACCGTATTAAGTCACTTATATCTAGGTGGATACATTAATCACTTTTGTTGCAATGATTTGGAAACTTTAAAATTTAAACTGTTTGAAAAAGTTATGCTATTTTTTGTTCATCATTTAATTCAGGTAGGCATCTTGAAATATTTATAAAAATTTGAATAATGAAAAGAATTTGAAAAGATGTTGAATCCATCACGTCACAGCTAAATAATAAAAATGGATTTGAAAAAAATGGGTTTAGTTTCGTAAATCGCTTAAATTTAATTATTGAAAATGTATTAGAAAAATGGGTTAAATACCTTGAGTCACTTAATGCTAAGTATTGAAAATTAATTTGAAAAATGGGTTAAATCCCTTGAATCATTTAAAGTTAAATAATGAAAATTAGTTTAGAAAAAAAATGGGTTGAATACCTCAAATCACTTAAAGCTTAAATAATGAAAATGAATAAAGTTAAATAATGAATTTGAAAAATAGTTTTAATTGGTTCACGAAAGTTAAATAATGAAAATGGATTTGAAAAATGGCCTTAGTGCCTTGAATCACTAAAAGTTATATAATGAATTTGAAAAATGGTTTTAATTGGTTCACTTAAAGTTAAATAATGAAAATGGATTTGAAAACTGGCTTTAGTGTCTTGAATCACTAAAAGCTAACAAAATGAGAAGGAAGTTGAAAAATAGGTTTAATACCTCAAATCACTTAAAGCTAAATAATGAAAATGAATTTGTAAGTCACTTATAGCTAACTAATGAAATTGGTGTTTATAAATCACTTAAAGCTAAATAATGAAAATGAATTTGTAATTGGTTTAATTACCAGTTTAAATTTAATTACCCTAAACTTGAATTTTGGGGATATTTTTTAAAAAATAATTAAATGTAAAAGTTAAATGTGAATACATATGTGTTCTTAATTTTAACCACACGAACCGCAAGCCGCTGATGCTAATCCCTCGCAGCAGTCTGTACCTGATGTTGTTCCCCAGCCGCAGTCCACGTGTTGTTATATATTACGCTGTTGTTTTGATGTGTGCCGCTATTTTGTTGGCGTGGGTTCAGTATGTAAGCGGTACTAAGTTGCTGTACAGTTATCAGGGCGCGTCGGTTCGTCAGGCGCCGTTACACATATTAATGTATATGTACGCTGCCGTTGTTGGTGGTAGCAGGGCTGACTTTTTGTACAGGCACCAACTGTAAAGCGTACCGTTTTGTGTGGCGTTATGCGACTTATGCAATACTGGTGCTGTTGGTGGTTACAGGGCTCCCCATTATGCGGGAAAAAGCAGCTTACGTAGATGCAGCGCGCCGTCTTGTGTGGCGTTACACGGCTTATGCAATATTGCCGCCCGTTACGGTCACGCGTATGCCCTCAGCCAGCAATTATCTTATCCGGAACTTGCTGGAGTAAAGCTTTCCAACTCCTTGGGGCTTCGTTGAGGGGCACCGGTAGTTTTTGCGGTCGCTTAATTTCTGCTGCTACTGGTCTGGTGGTTCCGCTGCAGGCTACTTTTTCTTGTGGGGTAGCGCGTTCCGTATTTTCCATACGGTTGATTTAAAGATAAAAAAGATTTGTTTGTATTTAATTGTTCACGATCGAAAACTACTTCGCTTGAATAAAGACATGAGTATTTAGTTGGGTTACAACTTAACTTTTTAATTTATTTTATTTCACAAATTTTGGCACAACCGGCTAAGATGATGGCATGTATCGAATTGAAGTAACATTCGTTTTTTCCACACGGTTTTATGTACCTGTGGAACGTATGTTCCACCAGGGCTACCAACATTAAGACGGCGCTGAATAGTGCTGCCGTGTTGTTAGCGATGCCATTAGAGGCTAAAGGGCGCGAAACAATAATGTTATCCGCTTCTCTTAGCATGCTTTGCAACGCGCTTATCCTTGGCGACACCTCTTTCAATATTTATTTGAGAGTGCTTTGACGTCTCTTATAAGACGCTCCCAACAGCAACCCGAGATGGGATTAAGAGGGCAATTGAATACCCACTCGATATTGTGTTTTGCTGCTTCTGATTGTATGCGATCTGTGTCAAACAGTTGCTCCGATGCCTTCAGCTCTTTCTGTGCGCTGCGCCGATGAAGTTGGTCGCGTCATCGCTCCTTATCTTCACTGGTGTGCCGCGGCGATTTATAAAATTGCGAAGGCATAGGATGATCGCGTCGCTTGACAAATTCTCTGCTAGCTCGAGGTGCGCAGCTCGGACAGTCAAACACGTAAATATGACGTCCACCTCTTTTCTCGACGCCTGCCAATCGCTACGTGAAATGGACCAAACAAATCGACGCCAATATAAGTGAAAGGGCGACCGAAGGGTGTTACACGGTCAATCGGTAGGTGACCTATCATCGGTGGCTGGGCTTTGCTCTGACAACCGTACATATGGGGCACTTTTGCCGCACTTTCTTAAGTAGCGCCTTCAAATTTGGAATCCAGTACCTTTGTCTGATGGCGTTGATGGTTACTGCGAGATTCTGATGGTGGTTCCTCTCATGGACTTCTTTGTCAACTAAAGCCGACACTCCGTGTTCTGGCGGTAGCAAAATCGGTCGTCGCGCTTGGTATGGTAGGTATTCATCGATGCGGCCGCTCAGTCGTAGTACACCACTTTCATAAACATACGGTGACAGCTTGTATAGAGAACTTTGCTTACTAAGTTTGCACGCCGCTGCCTAGTCGGATATCTCATTCGCGTAGCACTCCCGCTGGACTGGCAAATCATGTTTTTGGCAGCCTCGATTTCTGTCACACTCAGGATCGTTCATGAATTAACCTCGCTATTTGGCTGCTTACGAAACAGGTTCACTGCACGCATTACTCAAGCTGTGGTACATCGCAGCTGCGAAAACGAACCAAATCTTGAAACATCTATGGCTGAGTTGCGTGGCTGCACCAGTAGTATCGCTTAGGTCTTAATTTCTTCTGGTAGGACGCCTTCCGGTTGCAGTGTTGGGGTAGGCCGATACTGCTCGTGCTGACATCAACATTTCCTTCGTGGAGAACCCACCGCAGCAAACGCAACTTGACTTACGTTGACAAGCATAGGCCCTTATTATGAGTTGCATTCGATTTTGGATCTTCTCTGGTTATCGAAGTTCGAAAGTGAAATTCGTATTATGAGCTATGCAAGGTTAGGTTAGGTTAGGTTAAAGTGGCTGCCAGTGAATCCACTAGCACACCTAGGCCCTTAAGATTTTGGGTCCGTTGTGATACCATTCGGCACTTAGAACCCTCCTAATTAAACCATCGTGTGAAGTATGCGAAACTCAAAAGTTGCGGTATTCCTACTTCGGCTATGTTGATTAGACCTTCGAAAAATTCTGAGCCCAAAAACGTTCGTCTTCTATTGCAAAGTGCGGGGCATTCGCATAGCAATCGTCGTAAGGTTTCCGGCTCTTCCTCATCTCTGCAGCTTCTGCAGAAATCGATATGGGGATCCCAAGCCTCTCCGCGTGCCTTCCGATGGCAACATGGTCTGTTAGCAGACCTATGGCTGTAGCTAAGTCCCCTCTGCTCAGCATTAGGAGACATTTCGACCGCTTCTCGTTCCATTTTGGTCACATAAGCTTTGTGTTGCTGCAAGTTGTGAGACTATCCCACCTCTCCCTTGCTTGTTTAAGAGATATATTCCTTAGTATGAGCTTGCAGGTAGCGAGCGGCATGCCTAAACCCTTCCAGGATTGCGAAAGTGGAACGGATGTGTCCTCTCTTGCATGTTCGTCCGCCTTCTCGTTGTCTGGTATGTTTTGGTACACCGGCACCCATACCAAGTGAAGAGCGTTCTGCTTAGCCATCTCGTTCAGAAATCTGCGGCAGCCCGCTACGATTCTTGAACTGCATGTGACCGAGTCAAGCGCTTTGCGTGCCGCCTGACTGCCTGAGTAGATGAAGGTATTGTTACACATTGCTTCTCTCTGCCTGAAAGACGCTGCAATGGTCGGGTAGGCGAAATGATTTTTCCAACCCCAGTCGGGTATACCGCCCCCCCTCCCCCCCTCCTATCTTGCCCTCTAGTTTAGAACCATCGGTGTAAAAGTGCAGTAATCCCTTATCATCAGGAGGCCTATACCTCTATGTGAAGTTTAGACTTGGTACACAGTAATCCGTGCCCGGTATATCTATGCTATGTGTCCTTTAATATTGCAGTGTGGCCATCCTGAGTGTCTTTCCAGCCAGATAGCTCCCGTAGCCTCAGGGCGGCGCATCCTGCCAACTGTTTTCCAGTAATGTTGACTGGCAGAATATTGAGTAAGACGCACATTGCTTCCGATGGAGGTGGGCGTAGCGTCCCGCACATGCAAAGCATCGCAGTTCATTGCACTTTTTGAAGTGCTTCAATTGTAGATTTCTTGCCGAGACTTGGCCAACAGACCAATATCCCGTAGAGTAAAATAGGCCTAACAACCAATATGAAAAGCCAGTGTATTATGCTTGGCGACAACCCCCAGCTACGTCCAATTGCCCCTTTACAGCTTTAAGGGGCTACCATTGCTTTTTTTAACGCGTTCTTGTACATTTTGTGCCCAGTTGAGCTTTTTGTCCAGTACTACGCCTAGATATTTCGCAGACTCCCCTAGCTTCAGCGTCGTGGTGCCTATGGCAGGGAGCTGCAGCGAAGGGATTTTGTACTTCCTTGTAAAGAGAACCAGGTCGGTTTTGTCCGGGTTAACACCCAGGCCTTTCTCCATGGTCCATCTTTCAATTAGTCTTTATTTTTTCTGCATGATTTCACACAGAGTTTGTGGAAATTTTCCGCTCACATCCACCGCAAGATCGTCAGCATACCCAATGAACCTACAGCCTCCCCCCTTCCAAAGCCTGCAACAAGTCGTTAATTCCCACAACCCACAGAAGTGTAGACAGAACCCCACCCTGCGGGGTCCCCACACATGTCTGTCCAGCGACACCCCTGCCAATTCCGCCCGCACGACTCTGCCTACCAGCAGTTGCCGTACGAGCAACACCTGCCGTGAGTCGATGCCCAGACCCATTAGAGCTGACGGTATTGCATCAGGCGTAATGTTGTTGAAAGCACCTTCGATGTCCAGAAATGCTATCAAAGTATATTCTTTTATCGCTAAGTATTTCTCGATACGCGACACTATTTCGTGTAGCGCTGTTTCGGTGGACCTTCCTTTCATATAAGCATACTGCGATGCCGTGAGTTTGTTTTCCACCGATTCCCTGAAGTTGGATTCAATCAGTCGCTCCATTATCTTGAGCTGGGGGGATGATAGGCTAATAGGCCTAAAATCCTTTGGGTTAGTGTGGGATGTTCTTCCTGCCTTGGGCATGAAAACAACCCTCGACCTTTGCCAGGTGAGGACTCCCTTGAAGATAGCATACAGCCATTGTGAACTTAACTCCAGAGATTGCTGCAGCTGAATCGGCGAAAAACCGTCTGGACCCGCAGATTTGTAAGGCCTGAAGGATCCTATTGCCCAAATAAGTCTTTCTTTGGTGAGACAATATTCCATAATTGGCTGACCTCTTCTCTAGTTGGCTCATTTAGAGCCTGATCTGTGCCGCCTGGAAAGTGCATACTCAGGAGAAGGCCCAGGGATTCCTCACCAGTTTCCGTTCACGTCTCATAAGATCTTTGCAAGCATCCTGGGGCGACTCGGGGTGAACTGGAGAGTATCTTCCTCAGCCTGGACCCATCTCATACAGATTCCATGCCATTACAAAAGCTCCTCCATGAAGATCTCTTGCTTTTCCTTAGTAGTTTTTTGTAATCCCTTATACAATGTCCCCACCGGAGCTAACCACGTAGTTATGGCTACTGAGTTATTTATCCCGATAACCCACTTGATTTAGCGTAGTTTCGCCATATAAAAATGACAGCACTTAACCATTTCACTGAGGTGGTTAAAAACTAACCAACTCGAAACCACGTCGAGAGTCTGATACAACCCTGTGTTTTCCCGCCATCTGTGGGTCATTAGCGTTAAAATGTAAAGAATTCGTTCCCTACTAGTGTTTGGACTCAGCTAAAATCAGATTAGATTTACTCCGGTTTTTAAAAAAATTTGAAATCAAGTCCTCTACTCCGCTTGACTTCAAATCTATTCCGTTTTTTCATTCATGTTATGCCCCTCTTGGGGCCGTTTTTTTGAGTGTTCACCACCGGTTTCAGTAAAAAAATTGAAAGTTAGCCAAATCTCACTGTTAAAAAGTA
>NW_016157259.1:34628-67370 GCF_001687245.7 Rhagoletis zephyria | reverse complement strand
CCTAAATTGTAACATATCCTTACATTGCCTCGCGTACTTATTTTGCATGAATAGAAAATATTTTAGTCAAACAATTAATGTCAGAAACAAAAATTCAATCAAGTACGGAAATTTTGTTTTTGCTCCGATTTTTGCAGGAATTTAGTTCTGAATCGATTTTTGTAAGTCCGAACACTGTTCTTTACATTTGTACTGTTTTATAAACCTTAAACCGCAGTGTGGACGGCAATAGTTAGTGAGGTGGTTAAGTTCGATTTGAGATGGTTAACTTTTTGGTGGGGACATGGTATTAAGTTCGACTTATAGGTTTCCCATTGCATATTACTACCCGAGGATTTAGCAAGATTAAAGGCTTTTCGACAGAGTTTACGGGCCTCATCTATTTCTAGGGACACCAAGGTGATCCAAAGCCTTGCCACATGTTGCCGTGAAACGATGGAACAGGCTATCCAGATCCCTAGAGTTATCTGGTATTGATAATGTGATTTCTGAGAGTGGTTTGCCAAGCGCCTCCCTATATTTATGCCAGTTGGCGTTTTTTAAGTTTCTAATGGAGGGCATCTTGGACGGAACCCCCTCTAAGACGAAATGTATGTAGCGATGGTCAGAGAAGGAGTGCTCATCAAGCATCCTCTAATTTCAGGCCATAGTTTCCGCATCCCCTGAAACGAGGGTTACGTCCAGGACCTCTTTTGTGCTTCTGGTTATAAAGGTAAGCTCGCTACCCCTATTACTTATGACTGAGTTTGTTCTAAGTATGTATTCAAAAAGTAACTCACCTCGTTCATTGATATCTCCGCTGCCCCACGTGCTGTGGTGTGCGTTCGCATCCCCTCCCAGGACCAAAGCCCGGTCCCAGCTTTGCGACCGCTGTCGTTGGGATTGGCTTGCCGTGGGCCAGGTACATGGATGTCACCCTGGCCCTTCGTCCGCTCGCCTCTAGGCTGATTGTGGTTGTGTCCTCGTCACTGAACTGAGGAAGAAACAGAAATTTTAGTTTGGTACTTGCAAGGATGCATGCCCTTGGTTTACCTATGCTAGCTCCACTTACAAGTGTGTGCTCTGTTGACCTCAGTCCGCAAATTTATAAAACTATTTTCTTTATGCTCTTTTTTGCATTGAAGTTGTGGAATTCGCGACAAACTATCCGCAGTGTTCGAACTACCCTTTACATATTCTATCGAGTAGTTAAAGCCTGAGAGAGTGAATGCCCACCGTTGCATACGAGCTGCTGCCATAATGGGCAAGCCCTTATCTCCAAATATTGACAACAGTGGTTTGTGGTCAGTGCGTAAAGTGAAATGACTACCTAGAAGGTACTGTTTCAATTCTGTGACACAAAAAATTATAAAATCTTTCACTGTACCATTCTGAATGGCCGCGCATAATTTAGACAATATAAAGAATATTAATACAGCATCTCGTCTTGTCTCTTTGGCAATCACATTATAATTAAAGTTTAAGTAATTCTCTGCTTCCACGAAATTTATAAAACTATTTTCTTTATGCTCTTTTTTGCATTGAAGTTGTGGAATTCGCGGCAAACTATCCGCAGTGTTCGAACTACCCTTTACATATTCTATCGAGTAGTTAAAGCTTGAGCTTTTTCAAGACTGCTGTAATTTTTGTCACTCTTTGATAGTGCCCTAGAAACAAAGGCTATCGGTTTGATGTCATTGTTTGAAAATTTGTGAGCTAGAACCCCAGCGACTGCATTGCTGCATGCGTCTGTCGTTAAAATAATGGGCAGATTTGGATTAAAATGTGTCAGGAGTTGATCAGATGTAACATCCTTCTTTATAGTGTCATACGCCTCTTGGCATTTACGTGACCAATAGAACTTTACGTTTTTTTGTAGCAATTCATAAAGGGGACACATCTTGCTCGAAAAATTTGGAATAATAGTTTACCATTCCGAGCAAAGCTTTAACCTCGGAAGTATTACTAGGAGTTGGTGCCTTTAATATGCTTGAAACACGTTCCTCATTTTTGCGTAGCCCATGCTCATCTAAAGTAAATCCTAGATAATTAATTTGTTTTTGAAAAAATGCGCATTTGCTTAAATTTACTTTGAGACCTGCACATTCTAGTTTTCTGAGTACAAGTTTTAAGTGTGTAATATGTTGCTGCAAATCTTTGCCTGTGACTGTAATGTCATCTTGATATACCACCACGCACGGAATTCCGTGGAGTAGATTTTCCATTTTTTTTTTGGAATATAGCTGCGGCTGGCTTTATGCCAAAAGGCATATGCTTCATTTTGAGGGTCCCAATGTATGTACTCCATGTACATAAGAGCTGTGATTCTTCATCTAGTTCTAACTGGTTATATGCATTGGATAAGTCTAACTTGGTGAATAGCTTGCCGCCTTGCAATGCAGCGAAAATTTCGTCTATCCGTGGTAACGGATATTTATAATCTATTAAATATTTATTGATCATGACTTTATAGTCACCGCAAATGCGCAATTCAACGTTTGGTTTTAAAATTGGCACTAAAGGAGTTCCCCACTCCAAATTATCCACGGGCTCTAAGACATTCTTAGATATTAGGTCTCTTAATTGCCTTTTAATTCGGTCTTTCCAAGCGAGTGGTAATGGTCGCGGCTTACAGAAAACTGGTTTGGCGTTTTCACACACCGATAACGATATTTTGTTGTTTTTTAAAGGCCTAAACCATCGCTAAAAGGTTTCGAAAATTTATCTTTAATTTGATCAGTGAGTACCGAAAAATTTCGATTGGCACCGATTGAATTTATTTGACACAATTCGAATTTAAACGTTCTCAAAAATGTTCGTCTTAGCAACGGTGGATTTTTAGTTTTTTTAACGCTTTTTTGTGGCACCTTGATACGTTATTGAAGCATCGTACTCACCGGATAAATCGATTTTATCCCGACTATAATTTACATACGGAGTTTTACTTGGCCTCAATATTCTTTCGTTGGGCCAATTCTGGAAGAGTAACAGTGGGATCAAAGTACTTGGAGCACCGGTGTCACAAGCAACTTCCAATTTCACACCATCAATTTCAACTGGTAATGAGTAAACATAATATGGACTGCTGCCGGATACGCTATAAACAGAAAAATTTAAATTATCATTAGAATCTGGCTACTTTCATCAGAATCTGATAAGTAATTAATAGTTTTATTAGAATTGGAATAGCACACAGATGCCAAGTGTCCTGTTTTTCCACAAGCGTGACATTTGCTGTTTTTTAAATTTGCATTGATGCGAGTCATGATTTCGCCAGCCACCGTGTGAACAAGCTTTCCTGTAGCCTCTGTCAACATGTGACGTCTTGTTGTTATTGCTAGTGCCTTTTTTGTTCCTGTCGTTGCTTCCCTTAGGCCGTTCACCACTGGTACCGCCATCTCCACCGCTGCTTCGTATATGCTTGTTGCTTGCACTCCTTTTGATGTAATTGACGTTAGACTCTTCCGCTTGATTAACCTTTGAAGTTTGCTTTAATTCTATTATCAGTGCCTTCCTGAGTGCAGTTTCAAGGGTTAAGTGGTCGTCTTCTTCGCACTATCTTTCAAAGATTCCTTCTGGTAAGCCCATCATAAATTGGTCTAATACAAATGCGTTTAAATGCTCACCGAATTTGCAGTTCAGTGCTAACTTTTTTACTCTAGCGTACCCCGTGGAAATCGATTCTTCACTGCCTTTGGTAGATTTGTGGAACATTTTGGGCTCATGAAACACAATTGTTGGCGGTGTGTAGTGGGTATTTAAAATGCTACACAATTCCTTGAACGTTTTTGACACGGGAGAATCTGGAGAACACAAATTGTGCAAAAGAGTGTACGGCTCCGACCCTACTGACTTTAGTAAAACCGCCTTCTTTTCATTGTCGTCAGTACAATTTATTTCACTAAAATGGATTTCTAGTTTTTCTTTCCAGATGCTCCAAGTTTCCGTGCTGGGGCAGAATTCCGGCGCATTGGTCGCCTTTATCACAAAACCCGCTCCGTTAGCAGAATCGTTTCCTAGCATCGCCTTAGTTGAAGTATATGTATATATACTTGTTCGTATAAGAAAAAAGAACGGTATGTTAACTGTATATACAGTGCTTAATAAGCTCTAATTATCTCGTCGCCAGTACGATGACTTCACTTTTTAGATGTTAAGCTGCGAGTAGCCGCTTTATTCATATATCAATTATATATATATGCATAGTAGCGAGTTGGTGTAATATAACAGAAGTAACGTAATGTGTTCATAAAGTAATGTAATATATTAGAAATGAAACATGGTGTGTTCTTAAAGTGATGCAATGTATTATGCCTACAATTGAACACAAGATGTACTAAAGGTGATGCCAGACGGGGCAAAACACATAATACATATCACTAGGTTTAAATATAGGTAAATTATCCTCATTTTCGAGCTTAACTCCCTAATCTTTAGTTAGAAAAAGAGATTAGCCATACAAAACTTGTCCCTCGTTAATCTGTAGTTATTAAATAATCTCAGATTAAACCGATAAAGGTATTTTTAAACAAATATTAAGTTAAAATATATTTAAATTGCTTAATATATCAGAAAAAATTGACCACGGAAAAGAAGGAACTTAAATTTTCCTTGAGATGTGAGAACAACAAGCACAACAAATTGACAGCTAATAATCTGAGATTTGTCTGTGCCCCGTTGGAGATTAAAAAACGTGCTTTGATTGAGATTATACTTTACATATAAATATAATCTCAATCTACTTATATGTAAACGTAGTATAAGAGGGAGGGGCAATCAACTGTGCCTATCAAAACATTGACGAGAAAATTATCGAAAAGATAAGCACTTTGACCAGTGCTGCCGTTTGCTAATTTTCGAGCGAAGTGAAAACACACTAAAAGTGAAGTGTTTCGGAGTGACTTGGGAGGAAAAGTGAAGTGATTATCGAAGTGACGACTTTCAAGCACAATTAAGGCCCGTCCACGTAGAACTTTGGCGTTGCGTTGGCGTTGGCGTCGCTTCAACAGCTGACTATGAATACATGAATTCAAATCCAGCCGTCCACATAGCCAAAATTCGACAACGCTCACGCCAACACAAAGAAAAAAGATGGCCAACTCTCATCTTTCCGCGTGCGTCGCGTAAATAAAATTATGGGAAATATTTTTCCTTTTTAATCAAGTGCGGGCAAGAAATATCGTTTTTCATGCAATTATTGATGTAAAATATTAATTTATCTGTCGTTAGTATGTCAATTTAGTGGCCCAAGCATTCGCTGCCAAGCGTTCATTGTAGCAAGCATACTTTAAACGTGCGTTCTGTCAAACCAACGCCAACGTCAAGGCCAACGCGAAAGTTCTATGTGGACCGGCCTTTAGGGATGCCGGGCTAATTATCACTTGATTGGTTAATCGATTATTTTTTTTATCACAATAGAAATAATATTTAACATTTATTAATTTATAATTTATTGTGTTCCTGTGCAAATTTATTGCCGGAATATCTTTAAAATCACAATGTCTCAAACGTCGAGGAAAGAAAATAAAAAGTTACAAAATTATTAACACTAAAATATAATTAATCGATTATCGATTCACAGCACCAAAGTTTGCACCCGATACTCAGCAAAAACTTCATCCCAAGATTCAGTAAAATGTTTCCTGTTTGCTGAAATTGAAGATGCATTAAAATATAATTGTTATTTGAATTTTGCGATAAGTTCGAAACTTTGGACTACATTCGTATAAAAAAATTTTATAAATTATTGAAAAAGCGCAGTGATTAGTTTGCTTCTGTTTATTAAAAGACAAATACTATGTACATACATCCAGTGGTTGAAATAATTATAGCCGCATACAGAATACAACAGCAGTATACATCCGCATACAGCATCAGTACATATTGCGCATACGATATATCGATGTTCAGTATCTCGTTTCTGGTGGATAATATACGTCATTCCAAGGCGTATTTAACAAGGTGGTGTTAGCCGTATATAAGTAAAAAATTACACAAACAAATTATAAGCAGATGTCCATACTGTCATTGGTATGAGTTACAACAAAGACATCACTTTTAAACGAAAAACTCAGCTCTCGCCCAACCCCACCTTGTTAAATACACCTTGCGTTAAGGCGAATTTATACAAGGTGGTGTTACTGGCGAATTCAGGTTTTCGCCGCAGTCCTTCTGAATGTCAAAACGATGTGTTTGTTGTAAACAAGGCGAATTCATATTACAACAAATACATCATTTTGACATTAAGTACCGCGGCGAAAATCTAAAATCGCCATTAAAACCACCTTGTATAAACTCGCCTTGCCTTGAGTCATTCTCTACTACTCATTAGCGGTGGAGAACAAGGCAGCGAATGCAAATCTGGATTCGCCTTGGTAGAGAATTGTTACAGAAACGAGCTACAGACTCGGAAACTTCTATTGCGACAACTTGAAGCTTGTAGGGGAGAGAGCGACGAGGAAAGGGGACGGGTACCGAGTATGAATAATTCAAGTTGGCGGTTCACAGCTGACACCAACAATTGCGTACAAAAGAGTTGCTGTGTATGTATGCAAAGGGCAACACCAAAAGAGAAATCGCCGATAGCAAGCAACTCGATGGGGATCTAATGGGGAAGTGAAGTGAATCTATAACCTATCCTCCCCAAACGACAACCTCACCCATTGCCCGTCAAGGCTTGGTGGTGCCTGTTATCGCTAACGAGGCTCTGTCGACCGGTGCGAGGCGGTATATCCTCGCTCAAGGCTGAGCTCCCGTAGTGAGGCCTGGACCCGGACTGTACGTGACGTGCATCGACGAACGCTCAGGACGACCAGAACGTGATGACGGGTGGACCACTACGTACGGGACCCTAATCTTCGCGTTTGAAAATGCACCGACAAATACAGAGGCGTTTGTTCCCCAGTGGGGCGGCTCCCTGGTTTGCGTCTGACCCATAGTGGGAGCCAGAACAACCTTCACCTGGCAGTAGGTATAAAATGCAACCCCCCGGAATGTCTGCTCAGCCTGGCCATCAATATCCGGCAAAGGAGGGTTCTAAAATCCCCGGAGACCCTATCGTTGGAGTGGTGACAACAGGCCCCAGCGATCGAAATGCTATTGTTGACCCTATCATCCAGGTGTCTGCCCAGGGCTTGGATGATAGGCGAGCTACTGAGGCAAAAACATTGGCAAGGCAACAGAGGTGCCAATCCGAAAGTGGCGAGTCGGGCTCCCAGGATCTTCAAATCTACTCACTGCTAGACTCCTCAGATGAGGAGGATCGCGACTGGGCGGATTCCCTTGCACTAAGCCAGCAAAGAGCGGAAGAGAAAGATGGGGTACAAAAGCTCTCGTCGATTCCTTGCGAGAACGCGACCCCGCCACTCTAACGCCAAGGGACAAGGCTCTTCAAAAGAAGCATGCCTACATTGTCCGGAGGTATGAGCGACTCCGTGAGGAGAAAGTCTCGAATGCTTCCGGAAGTTTGGCCGCGGTCTCTGGAAAAGCCACCAACTCCGAAAAAAGGGACGCTGTAACCAAACCCCCCTCTGAGGGCGGTAGCAGTCTACCGACGAAGAAAGCTGCTCCCCTTTCCGCTGTTGGAAACAACAAGCCGTCGCAATCACTGACGCCCAAGGCGCCGAAGACCGCGAGGCCAGTGTTTCCACGGCTGGACGGGGATAAGGCCTCGACGTCGGCAGCTGCTATTGCCTCCGGTGGTAAGGGACCGGTTGCACGCACTCCGAAGAGACAACTATCTGGCGACAAGAAGACACAGCCTGAGCAGAAGCGGGTGAAAACTTCATCAACCTTATGCTCAGCACCAGAGCTCCAGGTAGCAATCATAGACCGAAATCACCCGGAAGGAAAGATTCCGACGGACAAATGGTTGCTCCTGGAAGAAAAGATTATGAGGGCACTACTTGGCGAAATCCAGCGTACCAAAAACAACAACATTGGTATGTTTGATGGAGCCAAGTGGCAAAAGGGAGTCAAAGTTGTTGGATGGGGTAACTAGGAGTCGTTAGACTTCCTAACAAACTGCGTCCGCAACCAAGATGAACTTTGGGCCAACGCACGACTAGAAGTTGTTCCGCTCTCAGAGGTGTCATCCCGTACAACAGTGCGAGTGTGGATCCGGCCCCCTCTCGTGGAGGACGAGACCTCACTTGCCCTAATAAAATATCAGAACGTGGATGTCATCCCTGACGACTGGACGATTGTCCGAGGCCGCGCTCGCGACAAGGGTAACGGCAAGGACCTTTGGATCAAGATAGGTCCACAATCCTTGCAGATCCTGCGTCGCAAAGCCGGCCAAATAAGATATGGCATCGGTCACCTTAGGGTGATCATCCCCGATGTTGAAAGAGAATCCGAAGAGCCTAAAGGTGGTGCAGATTAATCTGCATCACTGCAGGGCAGCATCGGAGAATCTGCTGCTCTTCATGGGTGAGGAAGATGTGGACGTGGCCCTAATACAAAAACCCTGGCTAGTGGCGGGGAGGGTCACAGGTCTATCCACTAGCGACTTTCTACTTCTCACCCCACAGACCGAAGGTAAAATTAAAAGCTGTATTCTGATTAAGAAAAGCACTAATATTCTCGTTCTTCCCCAATTTAGCGATTCGGACATGACAGTGGCAATGTTGGAGCAGAGGGGAGCACCCGACCTCATCCATACATGCCATACGATGTACCCGATCCCCCGTCAATATCCTNAGCAGAAGCGGGTGAAAACTTCATCAACCTTATGCTCAGCACCAGAGCTCCAGGTAGCAATCATAGACCGAAATCACCCGGAAGGAAAGATTCCGACGGACAAATGGTTGCTCCTGGAAGAAAAGATTATGAGGGCACTACTTGGCGAAATCCAGCGTACCAAAAACAACAACATTGGTATGTTTGATGGAGCCAAGTGGCAGAAGGGAGTCAAAGTTGTTGGATGCGGTAACTAGGAGTCGTTAGACTTCCTAACAAACTGCGTCCGCAACCAAGATGAACTTTGGGCCAACGCACGACTAGAAGTTGTTCCGCTCTCAGAGGTGCCATCCCGTACGACAGTGCGAGTGTGGATCCCGCCCCCCCTTGTGGAGGACGAGACCTCACTAGCCCTAATCAAATGTCAGAACGTGGATGTCATCCCTGACGACTGGACGATTGTCCGAGGCCGCGCTCGCGACAAGGGTAACGGCAAGGACCTTTGGATCAAGATCGGTCCACAATCCTTGCAGATCCTTCGTCGCAAAGCCGGCCAAATAAGATATGGCATCGGTCACCTCAGGGTGATCATCCCCGATGCTGAAAGAGAATCCGAAAAGCCTAAAGGTGGTGCAGATTAATCTGCATCACTGCAGGGCAGCATCGGAGGATCTGCTGCTCTTCATGGGTGAGGAAGATGTGGACGTGACCCTAATACAAAAACCCTGGCTAGTGGCGGGGAGGGTCACAGGTCTATCCACTAGCGACTTTCTACTTCTCACCCCACAGACCGAAGGTAAAATTAGAACCTGTATTCTGATTAAGAAAAGCACTAATATTCTCTTTCTTCCCCAATTTAGCGATTCGGACATGACAGTGGCAATGTTGGAGCAGCGGGGAGCACCCGACCTCATCCTCGCATCTTTATACATGCCATACGATGTACCCGATCCCCCGTCAATATCCTCCAGGAAACTCACCGCCTGGGTGGAGCAACGAGGGATAAATATGGTGGCTGGCTGTGACGCCAACGCTCACCACACGGCGTGGAACAGCTCGAACATCAACGATAGAGGTGAGTCACTCTTTAGTAACTTATTATCCACAAAACTTAGTATCTGTAACAAGGGTAATCACCCGACTTTCTACAATAGAAAAAGGGAGGAGGTTATAGATATAACTCTTGTAACTAACCCGAACTATGTTAGGGTTGACGGCTGGCACGTCTCGACAAAATGCTCTTTTTCTGATCATTGTCGCATCGTATTCTCCATTAACCTAAGCAGACCGACACTAAAACCTTATCGAAATCTTCGTAGAACAAATTGGAAAAAATTCAGCCAGTTGGTGTCTGGAGCGAGTCCACCGTACACGGTGGAGCCAATTTCAGCGAACCAACTGGAGGGAGCGGTCCTCTGTCTAACGAAGTCTCTCAACGAATGTTACATAACAACCTGTCCCGAGAGCAAACCTTCTAAGCGACACCCAAGGTGGTGGACGGCCGATCTAAGACGGCTCAGGATAGCAGCTAGGAAAGCTTTCAATAAAGCGAAGTTCACTAAGAACGCGGAGGACTGGGACGAATATCGTCGCAACTTCAATGCGTTCAAGAAAGAGATAAAGAAAGCAAAGAAGGTTTCGTGGTCCAAATTTTGCGAGGACCGCGAAGCGACTACTGATGCCGCGCGACTAAGGAGGTGCCTCTCGAAAAACCCGGCTCCCGGGTTTCTTAAAAAGCCAGGAGGAGGGCACACCGAAAGCAGCCTTGAAACACTGGAACACCTTATGGACATCCACTTCCCTGGCTACGGTGACGCAGGGGACACAGGAACTCCTGTGACAGAACACCCTAGTACCCACAGGCAAGGCAGTCCAGTGGACGAAATCATCACTACAGACAAAGTAGCTTGGGCTATCAGATCCTTCCAACCCTACGAATCTCCGGGACCGGATGGGATCTTTCCAGCTATGCGACAACGAACACGCGCCACGGTAACCCACTGGCTAATGACAATCTATAGGGCGAGTCTGCTAGGCTATATCCCAAAGCCATGGAGGGAGGTAAGAGTGGTCTTCATTCCCAAAGCAGGAAAAGCGGGCCACAGCACTGCAAAAGATTTTAGGCCCATTAGCCTCTCATCATTTCTTCTCAAAATAATTGAGAGGCTTCTGAGTCTGCAGATCACGCAACGCCTTACTCCTGGGAACTTCAGCGAGGCTCAGCATGTCTACCGTAAAGGTAGGTCGGTTGAAAACGCCCTGCACGAGGTTGTTGGGAGTATAGAGCAAGCACTAAATCACAAGGAATATGCGCTGGCAGCCTTCCTGGACGTGGAGGACGCTTTTAACAAAGTTAATTTGGCATCCATACACTGCTCCATGGTGGCTGTAGGACTGGACCCATTGATCACTCTCTGGATCGACAATATGTTGAGCACCAGAAATATCAATGGCTCCTTGGGAACATCAGAAGTAAGGAAAACAGCCACACGGGGCACACCTCAAGGGGGGGGCTATCCCCCCTACTGTGGAACCTCGTGCTAAACGAATTCCTGCTTAGTCATTCTGGACGTGAGAAAATTGCTCTCCGCGGTCAGCGAGATTTTACAATCTGCAATTAACAATCTGTCAGGGTGGGCAGAAAGAAACGGCCTAGGGGTCAATCCCACTAAAACCGAACTTGTTCTCTTCACCAAGCGATATAAAATAGACAATTTCCGACTTCCGTCCCTCAATGGAGCAAATCTCGAATTGTCAAAAGAAGCAAAGTTTTTGGGGGTTATTCTCGACTCTAAGCTTTCCTGGAAAAGGAACACCGAAGAGCGGAGAAAGAAGGCGCTCATTGCGCTCTACTCCTGCAAAGCTACTATTGGAAAAGACTGGGGTCTGCGACCGCAGATAATACATTGGATTTATACGGCGGTAGTCAGACCTATCCTCACCTATGGCGCGTTGGTATGGTGGCAGGCGGTTGACACCAAATCCCATCTACTCAACTTGCAAAAGGTGCAACGACAAGCATGCTTATGCACAACGGGAGCGATTTACTGAACGCCCCAGGCATCTCTAGAGACCCTGCTGGATATTCCACCTATAGACCTATATGTTAAAAGTATCGCAGCTAAAAGCGCTCTACGACTCAGAGCGTCTAACAGGCTGCGAACAACTTGCAAAGGTCACGCCACAATCCTCGGGAGAGTGGGGGTGGAATACAGCCACTGTGACCATCAGGTCACGGAAATTGACTTCAATCGAAACTTCGATATCCATTTTCCTGACAGAAGTGACTGGGAATTTAATATTGCTCTCAGCGATGACGAAATACCCATCTTCACGGACGGCTCCAAAATGGATATCGGAACAATCTGGGGTCTTCTCTCAGGAATTATCTCTGAGGGAGTCGTATAGACTCCCAGACCACTGCAGTGTTTTTCAGGCTGAGATATATGCAATCCATATGGCGGCAAGGTTGGTGGGCATGATGGACTTAGCTCCATCTAAACTTGCCTTCGTTGTTGACAGTCAGGCGGCTATCAAAGCCTTAGGGTCGGCAACGACTAACTCGGTATGCGTTAAAGAATGCCGAAGATCCCTACAAGCTCTACAGCAACACATAATCAATCTCTACTGGGTACCGGGACATTGTGGTGTCCCGGGAAATGAGGAAGCGGACGAATGTGCTAGGAAGGGATCTGAGATGGGGCTCGGGGAAGNAAATACACATCTTCACGGACGGCTCCAAAATGGATATCGGAACAATCTGGGGTCTTCTCTCAGGAATTATCTCTGAGGGAGTCGTATAGACTCCCAGACCACTGCAGTGTTTTTCAGGCTGAGATATATGCAATCCATATGGCGGCAAGGTTGGTGGGCATGATTGACTTAGCTCCACCTACACTTGCCTTCGTTGTTGACAGTCAGGCGGCTATCAAAGCCTTAGGGTCGGCAACGACTAACTCGGTATGCGTTAAAGAATGCCGAAGATCCCTACAAGCTCTACAGCAACACATNGCAATTTCCGATCTCCGTCCCTCAATGGAGCAAATCTCGAATTGTCAAAAGAAGAAAAGTTTTTGGGAGTTATTCTCGACTCTAAGCTTTCCTGGAAAAGGAACACCGAAGAGCAAAGCTACTATTGGAAAAGACTGGGGTCTGCGACCGCAGATAATACATTGGATTTATACGGTGGTAGTTAGAGCTATCCTCACCTTTGGCGCGCTGGTATGGTGGCAGGCGGTTGACACCAAATCCCATCTACTCAACTTGCAAAAGATGCAACGACAAGCATGCTTATGCACAACGGGAGCGATTTACTGAACGCCCCAGGCATCTCTAGAGACCCTGCTGGATATTCCACCTATAGACCTATATGTTAAAAGTATCGCAGCTAAAAGCGCTCTACGACTTAGAGCGTCTAACAGGTTCGAACAACTTGCAAATGTCACGCCACAATCCTCGGAGAGTGGGTGTGGAATACAGCCGCTGTGACCATCAGGTCACGGAAATTGACTTCAATCGGAACTTCGATATCCATTTTCCTGACAGAAGTGACTGGGAATTTAATATTGCTCTCAGCGATGACAAAATACACATCTTCACGGACGGCTCCAAAATGGATATCGGAACAATCTGGGGTCTTCTCTCAGGAATTATCTCTGAGGGAGTCGTATAGACTCCCAGACCACTGCAGTGTTTTTCAGGCTGAGATATATGCAATCCATATGGCGGCAAGGTTGGTGGGCATGATTGACTTAGCTCCACCTACACTTGCCTTCGTTGTTGACAGTCAGGCGGCTATCAAAGCCTTAGGGTCGGCAACGACTAACTCGTTATGCGTTAAAGAATGTCGAAGATCCCTACAAGATCTACAGCAACACATAATCAATCTGGCCACATGGCCGCCAGGTTCGGAGCCCCGCATAATGATTTCTGTAGAAGCTGCAGGGATGAGGAGGAGTTAGAATCCGTCCAGCACTTNCGAAGAGCAAAGCTACTATTGGAAAAGACTGGGGTCTGCGACCGCAGATAATACATTGGATTTATACGGTGGTAGTTAGAGCTATCCTCACCTTTGGCGCGCTGGTATGGTGGCAGGCGGTTGACACCAAATCCCATCTACTCAACTTGCAAAAGATGCAACGACAAGCATGCTTATGCACAACGGGAGCGATTTACTGAACGCCCCAGGCATCTCTAGAGACCCTGCTGGATATTCCACCTATAGACCTATATGTTAAAAGTATCGCAGCTAAAAGCGCTCTACGACTTAGAGCGTCTAACAGGTTCGAACAACTTGCAAATGTCACGCCACAATCCTCGGAGAGTGGGTGTGGAATACAGCCGCTGTGACCATCAGGTCACGGAAATTGACTTCAATCGGAACTTCGATATCCATTTTCCTGACAGAAGTGACTGGGAATTTAATATTGCTCTCAGCGATGACAAAATACACATCTTCACGGACGGCTCCAAAATGGATATCGGAACAATCTGGGGTCTTCTCTCAGGAATTATCTCTGAGGGAGTCGTATAGACTCCCAGACCACTGCAGTGTTTTTCAGGCTGAGATATATGCAATCCATATGGCGGCAAGGTTGGTGGGCATGATTGACTTAGCTCCACCTACACTTGCCTTCGTTGTTGACAGTCAGGCGGCTATCAAAGCCTTAGGGTCGGCAACGACTAACTCGTTATGCGTTAAAGAATGTCGAAGATCCCTACAAGATCTACAGCAACACATAATCAATCTGGCCACATGGCCGCCAGGTTCGGAGCCCCGCATAATGATTTCTGTAGAAGCTGCAGGGATGAGGAGGAGTTAGAATCCGTCCAGCACTTGCTTTGCGAGTGTCCAGCACTTCGAGGAAAACGCCTCAAGTTTCTTGGGGACCACTTCTTCGAGAATCTGGATATCTTGGGGAAAGCTCCTCTGGAAGGACTGCTAGGATTCGCCAGAAAATCAAAATGGTTCGAAGAAATGTAGGGATAGGCTTGGGGTAACCCCTATGGGCATCACAATGGGCCTCTGCGGCCTCCGAGTGAACTCTTTTTTTTCAGAGCTGCCCGTTTAACCTAACCTAACTTAACCTAAGCAACTCGATAATAGCAACTCCAGTTTATTTGCGAGCTTGTGAGGACCCAAATGCAGGGGATTTGGAGTCCCCACAACGTTATTTATTTTTGTATGAAATATTGCTATATGTATATATATATATATATATGTGTTGCCTACAATAAGTACGTTGTTAAACAGAATTATTTGAATCGAATTAGTTAAATTGAATCGTATTACATTTACTTATATAAATTGAATTGTATTACATTTACTTATATAAATTGAATTGTATTGAATTTTTACATACTTGTTGGATTGTATAAACCATACACCACTAAATTCAGTATTCAGTTGTTGCTATTAACATTAGTAGTTAAGCATTGTTATTGTAGAATAACAGTCTGCCTGCGCGCCACTCCCGCCGACGGGTAAGGTTAGTGGAGGGATATTTACTCCCACTGCCTTTAAGCGTTCTTGATAGGAATTCGTAATTAAATGATTTAGTAATAAAAGAGTAAATAGATTGAAGGTGAAGATTTATTATTTTGAAGAAATACTTTCCATTTCAGGAACCCTGGACGGACTTAGCTTACCTCGGCACTACAAAAGGTCGTCGCAGGGACTTCAAGAAGTCAACGAGAAAACAGCGAGAAGTCAACGAGAAAGCCACAAGAGAGTAAACAGTATATCAGCAAGAAGACAACGAGGGTACGAAGAAAATTTGCAGCAATGGTGAGAGTGACGTGGGTGTACTACCTCGACCGAGAGGAACTACTGACATACGCCACCGAGTTCGGCCTCGAGAGTTCTGGAACAGTGGACGAGCTTCGTAAGCGTCTCTCGATCTTTATCCAGACGGAGAGTGACAACGAAGGACTCAAGGATCGCTTCACTGAATTGGCATGCACGGCCGACCATTTCGATGAACCCGGCAACACCTATGGGGATCAGCAGACTACCACTACCAGGTAACAGTGTACTGCCACCTACAGGTACTGCAAGTGAACACAAAAATACATATGGAGCGACCAGGCTCCGTGAAGATAGACCACCACCGGTGTACGTTGTACCCCCGCCACTATCATGTGCTACCACTATAGACCGAGTACGAAAGTGGGGTTTCCGGTACGACGACGGTAAGGATCCCCTGAGTTTTATCCTGCGATTCGAGGAACTAGCGGACGGCTACGAAATCGATCGTAACTCGATCCCACGAGCGCTGCCTGAGTTGCTGACAGACAAGGCCTTGGTGTGGTTCCGGAATAATAACAGGCACTGGCAGGAATGAGACTCCTTCAAGAAGGACTTCCTAAGCTCTCGTTATTTCGAGCACTTGGACGATGAGAGTAGGCAGCGCGTCCAACGACCCGGTGAGAAGTTTAAAGACTACACAGAGATGAGGAATCAGAGAGGAGAGATGACCCACAGCAATCCGGGATGTTAAACTCCTCACCTAGAACATTGCAAGGATACGTGGACCCCCGAACAGCATGTAGACGGTGCGGTGTGAGTGGACACTTCGCACATGGCTGCCGTAGAACAAAGATCGAATTTTGTGGTATCGAGGGTTGGGGCCTCCAACAACACAACCTCGAGCTCAGTAAATGCATTTAAAAAGACGCATGGCCGAATCTTGGCCGCCGCGACCATGGATGGGGAAGAGGTAACATCTGCAATCGACACAGGGGCTACAAGGAGCTTCGTAAGCGATACGATGGCGAGAAGGCTGAAGGAGGACAGGTTTAGACGAGTGAGAAAGCGAGTGGTGATGGGCGATGGCATAGCGAGAATCATAATCGATGCGGTATGTGCAGAGGTAAAGTTAGGTGACCAGGTGCACCAGAGTGAGCTGTTAGTCTTACCAGGGTTGGCCGACAGAGAAGTGATAGAAACAGCCTTCCTGGCGAAGGCTAAGTTGGAGTTAAGGTGTGGAGAGCAATTATTAAGTTTGCAAACGGACGACTTAGGGCAAGGAGCAGTCACGTGTACGACTGTACGAAGACCCCGCGGAAGCGGTCAGTACCGAACCAACAGCCACATCAGTGGACAACGCAATAAATCCCTCGGTAAGTAAGTTCCTTAAGCGTGAATTGCAGGTGTTCAAGGAGATGTCGGGAGTATCCAATATTGCGACGCACAAGATAGTGATGAAAGTTGATAGAACGATTAAACAGCGGTATGTTCCAAAGAACCCAAAGATGCAGGAAATCATTACCAAGGGGATTGATGAACTCATAGAAAAGGGCTGCATTGAACCATCGCATAGCCCGCACAGTGCTCCCATAGTTCTGGCAAGGAAGAAAAGTGGCAAATGGCGACTCTGTGTCGACTATCGTCAGCTCAATGCTCGGTCCGTGCCAGATGCCTACCCGTTGCCGCGCATCCAACATATCTTCATCAGCAGCCTAGACCTAAAGAATGGATATTGGCAAGTCCCTATGGCGGAGAACAGCAAGCAATACACCGTACCCGGACGCGGACTATTCCAGTGGAAGGTGCCCTTTGGTCTGCACTCGGCGCCAGCGACCTTCCAGAGAGCACTCGACCGCGTTATCGGACAGAGTTAGAGCCGCACGCGTTCGCTTATTTAGACGATATCATTGTCACGAGTACCACACTGGAAGAGCATGTACGGCATCTCGCGGAAGTATTCCAGCGGCTAAAGCGAGCCAACCTCAAGATCAACCCAGAGAAGTGCGAGTTCTTTAAGCAGAGTCTAAAGTATCTAGGGCACGTCGTCAGCGAGGAGGGTATCCACACGGACCCAGACGAGATAGCGGCCATCAAAGAGCTAACACCGCCTAACAACCTACGAGAACTACGGCGTTTCCTGGGAGTAGTCTCATGGTATAGGAGGTTCGTCCCCGATTTCTCGCGCGTTTCACATGCGCTAACGTCGATGTTGAAGAAGGGCAGCAAATGGAAGTGGTCCGAGGAACAGCACGAGGCATTCGAGGCTCTAAAGATCGCGCTCACACAAGCTCCGGTGTTAGCTTGCCCGGATTTCACACGGAAATTTGCGCTACAAACAGATGCAAGTGATTTCGGTCTCGGCACAGTCCTTACTCAGGAATTGGAAGACAGGGAACGAGTGATAGCGTACGCGAGCCAACGCCTGAATAAGGCGGAGACAAACTACTCTCCGACTGAGAAGGAATGCCTGGCTATAGTTTGGGCAATAAGATAGATGAGGCCTTACCTAGAAGGGTACCCCTTTACTGTAGTCACCAACCATCTGGCGTTGAAATGGCTAAACGCGATAGAGTCCATCAGGTCGAATTGCGAGGTGGGCACTGGAGCTCCAAAAATATTTTTTTGATGTCCAGTACCGAAAAGGGAAGCTAGACGTGGTGGCGGGCGCGCTCTCGCGGCAATCACAGGAGGAGGGAGGATAGTGGAACAAGATAATGGCGACGGTAAATGGCTCACGGCTAAAATGGCGGAGGTGAGGAGTGAGAGAAGTTTCCAGACTACGTGGTGGAAGAAGGCAGGCTTTACAGGCGAATATCGACACAGATGCACGATGAAGATGCGACCTCCTGGAAGCTGTGCGTGCTGACATCGCAGATAAGCAGAGTCCTTAGGGAAATCCACGATATACCAAGTGGGCATATGGGTATCCGGACATCAATTGCGGGGGCGATGACGCGTTACTACGGCCCGGCATGTTCAGAGACGTAAGAAAGTACGTGCGGGAATGCCATAAATATCAGATATACAAGCCCAGTCAACAGCAAGCTACCGGTAAGTAGGGATAAATCGATACTATCAAGGTATTACTCAAATCAGTACTTGTGCTTGTATCAAACGAGGTATCGATACCTACTCAGTATCGGAAAGGTATCGAGTACTTGTACATAGAACTACGATTTTGCAAATTTATCGAAGGTATTGAATTTTTTTTCACAAAAAATATGAATTTTTACAGGATTATTTATCTTCTAATATTTTTTCATACAAAAGCAATAGAATACATTTTTACAAGAATAATAGATCAAGTGTTTTCATATAAAATAAGTTTGAGAAAATAACTCCTTTTTTGTTCTATTTCCCCAAAAAAATCTACTTTTCAAAATGTTTTCCTGAAAGGCGGTTTCGAGATTTTGCAATAGTTGTGCCTGCTTTTTGGAAAAGCCGATAGCAAGGGACAGATGACCCAACAACCGTTATGTATGGACGGGCTTGCTTATATAGCTGCGGAAATGTAGTGCGCATATCTTCCCATTCCTCTAATGGGTTACTTTTCAAAAAAGATACTGAAGCATAATAAATTTTGCGCTTCCGATACAAGTACTTTTTTTTCGATACCTACTTGGATCGGAGTAAAAACTATCGAGTAAAAAACTACTTGGTAAATTGAGAAAAGTATCGAGTATGTACTTGGCTTTACTTGTATCGATTTATCCCTACCGGTAAGATGCTCACGCAAATTGCGGAAGAACCTTGGGCGACCGTATGTGCCGATTTTGTGGGACCACTCCCGCGTTCAAGACACGGCAACACGATGGTCATAGTTTTCCTCGACCGATTTTCGAAGTGGGTAGAGATTTTGGCAATCCGAAAAGCGACGACGGAAAACCTTATCCGAGCATTTAGGGACCTAATCTTGGACCGGTTTGGCGTCCCAAAGGTACTAATAACGGACAATGGAGCGCAGTTTACCAGTGGACGGTTTAAGAAGTTCTTACAAGAGCTCGGCGTAAGGCACCAGTTAACTGCGCCGTACACACCGCAAGGGAACCCGACGGAGAGAGCAAACCGAAACGTTAAGAGAATGATAGCGCGATTCACCGGTAAGGAGCAACGTGGTTGAGACGATTTGTTGCCAGAATTCACACTGGCATTAAATACGTGTGTGTATGAATCTACGGATCGCTACCGGCCAGAAGGTGGTGAATCCAAAGGAAAAGTCGACAAAAATGAAGGAAATATTCGAAGCGGTACGGCTTAATCAGCAACGAGCAGCCACCGAACAGGCTCGGTACTACAACCTGCGAAGAAGACAATGGCAACCGGCTGTAGGCGACCTAGTTCTGGTAAAGGAACATCAGCTATCCAAAGCAGTGCACAATTTTGCGGCCAAGCTAGCCCCCAGATATAGTGAGCCCCATCGGGTAATTAACTTCGTGTCACCGGTGATCGTCGAAAAACGCAAAAAGGAAAGACGAGAAGAGCGCATATAAGTGAGCTAACGATTTACCATGGAGCCGAAACCACCAAGAACAACACCACTTCCAAGCACAATTCAACGCCCCACGGAAGATTAACGGCGGGACAATACCAAGAAGGTAAAAACGACAAACGGTAATGAATAATCCGCTTAAAAAAAAATAAAATAATATATATATATATATATATATAAATGAATTAATTTATCTATAAAATAATAAGAAAACAAATAACGAAGAAATAAACACGTGAAGTGATAAAGAAATTTAACAAGAAATTGCTAAGTACATGGCCGAAGCAATCAAAAATTGCCAGTGGGAAGGCCACATAACGCAATTTCCCCTTTTAAACTGTACGCATTGGCAGCACTGGCCGATCAAGACAGCTGCAATAAACAAAGAAACACACACATAAAGCGAAATAATAACATTAAAAAGTAGAAAAAACGTCGGGATAACGTTTTTCGGGAAAAGCACAGCTCTCCGTGCAATGGAAACTAATATAAATACCGGTCCGCGACTCGCAAGAAAGAAAAACGCGAAAGCTAGGAGCATATGAGTTCACATCGTTACGACAACTATCTGATATGTCTCCACAACATACTCAACTTCATCAACCACTCCGGTTGGTTCTAACATGTTCATTCGAGGCATATGGTATCAAAATGGCACTTAGCTGCTACTTGGGCGCAATAGTTTTTCCACCACCATTCTAACCTAACGCCTCAACCGATTGACGAAGGAGGAAACTCGGCGCCATACGGAGATACAGACAGCGGCGATGCAGGAAGAGCGGCTCAGCGAGTGCGACAGCGAGGGTGCCAGCACCAGCACCGAAGCTCAACAACAGTGACAGTGGGTGCGAGAGAAGCAGCCCCCAGTCAGGAGACACGGTGTCAGAAGATTTCAGCAGCTATGGCGAGGACGATGCGGCAGTGGTTAGACCCCCGACACCTATCACCATATCATCGGAGAGCGAGGCAGAGGATGACGAGTGTCTACAACGGCTAGGCGAGCTAGTGGTAAACCAAGAAGACAGTGAGATGCGTAGCCAAGCGTTTACACATTATACGCGGCGCATCGAAATGCGGATGCGCATTTTTAACAACGACGTGGCGACGGCAGAGGAACCTCGGCAGCCACCCACGAAGATCCGCATTTGCGACGGCGCAGAAAATGACGGGGGGCGCCTGGTGACCGCAGCGACGTGCTAAGCTTAATGGCCAGTGACAGCATGGTGGTGGTGGGTGCAAGAGGCAACAACTACATCGCCGAGTGCATGGGAGAATCGATCTGGAGTTGACCCTATGCAAGCGGCCCTAGTCGACGATATTGAGGGCATTTGCAGCAGCCACAGCAGCGACGAGGTCGGCGGTCTTTTCGGCGCGACATCGAGGGCAACAGCTACAGGGTGAGAATCTCGCGTACAGGCACGGTGACAGTGAGTCTCATTGCGGCAAGTGAGGGGAGAGTGTGAGGACCCAAATCCAGGGCCTTTGGAGTCCCCACAACGTATTTTTATTTTTTTTTTATGAAATATTCAGGTTGTTCACACTTGTTTGGTTATCAGGTAATCTGGTTAAAAATTATTATTCTGTAGGGTATTTTATTGTTGTAACTGTCCACTTGTGCATTGATCGCAGTCGTCAGCATAGCAGATGGTTTCATTTCAAGTTCTAGCTTGTGTCATTTTCATTTTACTGTTTCTTTTCGTAGTTACAGCTTAGCAGTTTTCAAGTCATGAAAAATAGTTAAGGAATTATAAGCGCTGGTTGTTGTGGATGGAAGCAAAGTTAAGATGGCCTTTTTAACGACGTCATGATATTTATGGCCCCGTCAGAATGGGTACTTTTCATACGCTCAAGGATGAAACTGACAGTTGAGTAAATTGTGTGGTTTTGAATGGAGAACACCAGATAGGCGACGCATGTGTTGCCGTACCGGACGAAAATCACACTACTCTCTACTTTTGGCGCACGGTAATTACGACACAAATGTCAAACGCCATTTTCGCTATTTTTCCACGTCCCGCCGATTCTACGAACGAGTGCGCGAAATTTAAATAAAATTAAAGTATTTTATTGTTGTAAACTGAATAAAAAATATAACCACATAACCAGATAACCTGATAACCAGGCAAGTATGAACAAACTCATTGCTATATGTATATATATATATATATATATCTGTTGCCTAAAATAAGCATGTAATTAAACTGACACCCCTATTGCGAGTGTCGACTGGCGGTAGAATAGAAATTTGTCGATCGAGTCGAACATCTTTTATTTTGCTATTGTGTAACTTGATCGATAAAAATTTGTACTATTGTGAATGGTTGACAGAATTGTAAACAGCTGTTTGTTTGTTTACATTTGTTTCTTGAGTGTTTTATTTACATCATTTTTAAAATAATTGCTTTTATTATAAAATTTAAAAAATGGACACAGTTGAAATCTGGTTTAGTGGTGAGGAAGATGATGCGGAAGCTAATAGATTAGTAGAGTTGGCTAAAGCAAGGAGGGAATTGCGAGATTCGTCGGATCCCTTGGACTTGGAAGGTGTATGTACATGTGTGAGTTTTATGAATAGAAGTTGCGTTCCCGATGCTTCACAGTTTTTAGGCTTTACATGATTTGCAGGAAAAGCTGTTTTCCTCATTAATAAACTTTATGGAAGTTTAAGAAATACGGTACGGTTAAGTTTTTTGTAAAATGATGTTGGGTTTTTGTGTCCAAATGCGTGACCCGAGTTTAAAAACTTTAACATAACAACATAACAAGTGTATTGAAAGAATTCAACTTTAATTTAAAATAAAGATTTCAAATTTCCGAGCACTAGTCAATTAATAAATTATGCAGTTTTTTTGTATAAACTTTTGATGTTGGTTCTGCGCAAAAACACTGTGGATGGCGTAGCCGGAGTTATATGCACAAGAAATATTGTATATGTATCTTTTCCAATAGAAGCGGAGCTTCCTACCCTACTCTTTCCGGAAATTCCTTTGCCTATATCTTCACTCTCCTGCATCAGTACGACCAACCGCGCAAGTTGCCTTTTGTTGCTTATAATTTTTGATCTGTAATTCAGACACATACATGCATATGTATATTTCACAATTTTTTACAACTTCCAGTTCAATTGACTTACTTTTTATCCATTATAGTACCACTTTCTTATGTAAATTTTATAAACGCAAACTCCAACGACTAAAAAACAGCAATAGAAGGATGAGCGATTAAAAAGTATTCACAGTCGCTAATTGAGCGACTAAGCGACACTCGCAATAGCATCGATAATCGATAATCGCTTAATAGTCGTTTATCTACTGCCAGTCGACATTCGCAATAGGGGTGTGAATTATTTTAAGTATTTGAATCGAATAAGTTAAATTGAATTGTATTACATTTACTTATATAAAGCGAATTGTATTACATTTACTTATATAAATTGAATTGTATTGAATTTAGACATACTTGTTGAATTGTATAAACCATACACCACTAAATTCAGTATTCAATTGTTGCTATCAACATTAGTAGATAAGCATTGTTATTGTAGAATAAAAGCCTGCCTGCTCGCAGAAGAGTAGAAAAGTGAGGAAATATTTTGTAAAGTTGAGCAGTCGCTAGTAGGCGGGCATACTTGTCGGTGGGCACACACTACTGGCAAACGAAGCGCACCTCAGAGTTTCCACCTCATTTGCGTTTAGTCTTATATTCGGCGGAGGTTACCACTCCCGCCGATGGGTAAGGTTAGTGGAGGGATATTCACTCCCACTGCCTTTAAGCGTTCTTGATAGGAATTCGTAATTAAATGATTTAGTCATACAAGAGTAAATGGCAGAGAGACACACATAGGCCATTTTGACCCATTGTAATGCCACTATGAACGAGCTCTTATTCCTCTCCCTTAGTTTCCCAAATGATAGAATCAACGTGTGAAGGTCGTGGACGTCCACAGAGTCGAGACAGGCAAAACACCGAAAAGTATGTTGATTAAAAATAGCAAGTCTTGACCTTGTCAGAGCGGGGCAGTGGCGGAGATAGTGTTCTACACTCTCCACCTCCTCCTCGTCTCAGCAGGCACGACAGAAATCGTTTGCGGGATAACCCATTCGCCTAGTATGCGCTCCCATTAGGCAGTGTCCTGTAATTATACCTACAACTGTGCTATTAATGGGGCGGTCGATTTGTATGAGAGTTTTAGATCGTTTTTCGTTTAGAATTGGCCAGATCTGTTTTGTAACAGAACATGTTGGTTCTTTCGCCCAACGTTCGTTGGCCAATTTAATGAAAATAGATTTCAGTTGGAGCATACTCGAGGACAGGGGAACGCCTGCATCGAGCGCAGAGTTTGATGAGCGTAGTTCAGTTCCCCCCCCTCGCCAGCTCATCTGCCGCGCAGTCTCCCGGTTTTCCACTGTGCCTGGGTACCCATATCACGTTAATGGTGGCTTTCGCGGCAAGCTCGTTTAGGGTACTTCTACATTCGGCAGCACTGCAAAGATTTAATCGCTGCTGGGCTGTCGGAATAAATAGTGACGGATTGTGGACAATTTGTGCTACTTTTTAGCCATAGGGCGGCCTCCCTTATGACTGTTAATTCCGCCTGAAAAACGCTGCAGTGGTCAGGCAGCCGCCTGCTTAGGTTTAGCGAGAGTTTCAGAATTGAGCTTACTGTAAGGTTCCAGAGTAGGGGGGAAAGAACTCCTCCTTGAGTACCTCTCGTTGCATGCCTGGTTATCGACGCGCTCCAACTCTGACGAGATAATTCTTCTTTCTAGGGGAAGTCTTATAAGCTCCACCAGAGGCCGCTCCAGCCCACTTGGGAAAGTGAGCCCACCACAGCCTCTGGAAGAATATTGTCAAAGGCGCCTTCTATGTCAAGAAAGATGCCTAAGGTAAATTCCTTAAAGGCGAGTCCATTTTCAATTTTGGACACAATTTCGTGGAGCGCAGTGTCCACGGATTTGCCCTTAGAATAAACATGTTGCCACTCCGACACGTCCTCAGAAGAAAGGCGCTGTCTGATGTGGGCATCAAGAAATCTTTCTAGAGTTTTAAGAAGAAAGGGCATTAGGCTTATTGGCCTGAAGTCATTGGGTTTGACGTGAGAGACCCTTCCACCTTTCGGTATGAAGATTACCGTAGCTTTTGTCCATCCTCTAGGAATGTGACAAAGGCGAAGGCAGGCCTTAAAGATCTCAGCGAGCAGTGGGCAAAAACGTCGACTGCCTGCTGAATTTCGGCAGGGAATATGCCGTCCGGCCCGGGAGATTTATAGGGTTTGAAGGTCTTGATCGTCCGTTTCTCCTTTTCTTGTTGCACTATGCTCTCTACTGAGTGCTGCGAAGGATAAGTCATCTAATTTGTCGCGTCTGCCTTTGGTTCCTTTGTACACTGCGGGAAGTGGGTGTCCCTGAGAACATCTAGCATTTCGCTGCAAGAGGAGGTCCATTCACCATCAGGTTTTTGGATATAGTTTGGGGTAACTGGAGTTTTAGATAGGACCTTCCGTAGTCGGTTGCCCTTCGAGGTTTCCTCAATGTTGCCGCAGAGTTTTCCAAGATTCCCTTTGAGCTATTCGTACAGAACTCTTAAAGGCTTTCAGAGCATACTTGTAGGGTTGCCAAGATTCAGTTTGTTTCGTTTCTTAAAAAGCTTCCTGCTGGTTCTCCTCAGGGAGATCTCCGGATTCCACCATTGGGGTCTCCTTTTGCCCCTTGGACGTGTTGCTGGGCAGGAAGCTTTAAATGCTATGTCGCAGGCTTTGGTGACAAGGTCTACGGCTTCATCAATCTTTCACGATGAGTCCAGCTCACCGAGAGAAACAGACTTTGTCGCTGGAGGATGGGCGTCCTCAGTTGTTAACGGTATGGCGTGCATACCGAGAGAAGCGTCTAGGGCTACCGAGAGCTCCATTTTATATTTGGTCCAATCGGTCCACCTCATATTCCTGTAACACGAAAGAGGTGGGGCTCTTCGGGAGAGCCTAAAGGAAATATATTGATGATCGGAGAATGAATGTTCACTTAAGACATGCCAGTCCCTGACGTACTCAAAGAAGTAGTTTGAGACTAGCGTGATGTCCAGAACTTCCTTTCTGTTGGAAGTTATAAACGTGGGTTTATTTGACGAGTTGCTTATACATAGATCGGAACTAAGAATAAAGTCGAGTAGTGACTAACCTCGTGGGTTGATGTCGCTGGAGCCCCATAAAATATGGTGAGAGTTTGCGTCAGACCCGATGACCTTGGGAAGCTTCCTGTAGTTGGCCTCCTTCACCACGTCCTGTAGTCGATTTGGCGGAAAGTCTTGACAGTCGTGTGCCATGTATGATGACACTATCCAGATGGTTTTCGTCCCCAGCTGCACGCTGACACAAACGGTGTCCTCGTCACTGTACTGAGAGAGTAGAAAATAAGAAAGATTCTTTTTAATTAGAATACAAGCTCGAATCCTTCCTGTGACTGGTGCTGAGACCACCTGCTAGGCGCCAGAGTTTAAACCGCAAACCTTGTTCTTGACGATCCAAGGTTCTTGGAGAAGAACGAGATCCTCTGCTTTGTTGCCGAGGTGTAGAAGTAGGGCAGCCGAAGCCGCCTTAGAGTGGTGCAAGTTAATCTGTAGCACTTGCACCATTATCGGAGTCCGAGGGAGGGTCCTCGTTCATCGCTTCAGGCTCCTCACCTTGGGAAGCTACGATAGTGCAATCGAGCTCCTCCGGTTCTGAAGTTAGAAGCTGGTCCTCTGGTAGTGCGGCCCAGCGGCTGTAGACCGACCCTACGTTAGCGGAGACTGAGCACGTTTCGCTCTGAGACTCCGTCGCGGTGTCGGATACATCCGCAGGGCACACTTCCTCCATATCCACTGTTCCGCTCGGGGCGTTGCCAGGGTTAGAAATCTCTTGCGTCGGTTCGCTCGTGGCGTTGTGCGACGCGTTGGGGCCGCTCGAGGCGCCGCCTTCCTCAGTCTCTTGAGACTCCTTCCGTTTTGTCATTTGAGGGAATTTTTTCAAAAAACATCTTTAAGAAATTATCTTTATTCATAAAAACCTCCATTTTTGGGGGTATTTGCAAATCGGTCCAGCTCGCTTAAATCTTAATATTTTTCAGAAATATTTTGGTGGACGTCTTAAAATATAATAGATTTTATAATTCCAATGGAAAAACAGTACCGATTTATTTTTTGTATTGGGAGTGATGCAGTCTAATGTAAATACGTATTTGTATATAAAATATATCTTTTTATTAGCATAAAATATAAAATCTATTACGATAAAATTCGTTTTGCTGCGTTTTATTTTTAATTGCGCTGCGGTTTACGAATTTCTTCGTCCGAACCTTGGTCGGTACACATTTGCATCTGCGTGTGTGGCCGGAATAAGATAGCAAGTATGCGTGATCACGCACCAGGGATGCCAACTCATACAAAGCCCGTTCTCCCAATTTTCAGAAATTCCGCCATTTTCAATAGTATTCCTCCAAACGATTTTATTTCATTATTTGAGAAAACTTTAAAAAACATGTGTATATATGCATGTTTTTTCATATTAGCTGAGCAGACGTTCATTAAAACATTCGAGAAATGTATAATACTAGTCGAGTTAATATCGAAACAGCGAAGATGAACCTATTACCTGCTTCAAAAAATGGGCACCATGGCATATCTAGTAATTAATCATCGACGAAAATCACATTACCTAAGATAAATGAACATAAATTAGGGACAAATCTCGAACCAGACAGAACGAAAAATGACACTGAAGATGGCACAACGCCGAAACCGGTTTGTCTGCAAACCAAACTTGACAAGGGATGACGGAAATTCGTTCCAAAATAAATCATCTTACCACCCTGTCGGAAAAATCAACCAACACCAACACACTAGTCGAGTACTTTTCCCGCAATGTTCAGTGCCTATTTAGTGCAGTTTATTCTCGAAACAAAAATGTTTATATAAACATACGTACATACATATGTATATAAAAGCATTATTTCAAATAAATTAAATATTATGATTGAATTACAGTGAAAATTCAATTAGTTCTATAAAAAATTAAAATCGTAATTACTGGTTCACTTTTTATATAGGTTTTGCCATTTGCACATTTAATTTTACTGAAAAATTGGTGATGTTTTGATTTTTTTCCAAGTTTTGGTGCTTTTAGGCAAGTTGGCAGCCATGGAGTCTCGCATTCGTGAGTACTCACACGTACTTGTTCTCTCATTCTGATCATGCATACAGATGCAATTCGCTCAAATTTTCTGTTCAATTTCAAATTAAAATTGTGCCTATGAAAAATTTCTTAAGCAGAACGTAACAGAAATACAAGTCAGGTAAAGCGCCGCACGTCATAACGCCGTGGCGTCAGGAAATATTCGGTCATAATACAGATTTTTATGTTTTTATTAAGAAACGTAACCTTATAATAATAATTTACACTAAGTATATTGCTAATGAAGTATGTACTATCAAAAATGTTCCTGTATTTTAAATTGTATCGTTACATATGTAATTTATCAAAATATGTACTTTTAGTTCATTTAAATAAAATGTAATGTCACAAACAAAATTGACGCAAAGTATTCCATTGGCGCAAAGTAAATCTACTAAGTTTACAGTTCTATAACAAACCTATACTCATAGTACAATTTCACTAAGTGGTATTCATAGACTATATAAACAATTATTTTGTTCCACTATCCTTCATTATTCCAGTCTTGTGGTAAAAAGAGATATGTATGGAATCGCTTATTTATTAATACAGTTCATTTTCGTGATAGCATTATGTGCATCGTTGGGCCAGCGCTCGAAATAATCGCCTTAGCTTCAAGTATGCTGAGATTAGTAAGGTCATGGCCATCAATTTCAAGCAGCTTGTCACTTGCACACAGAACCCGGGCAGCATTTGAATTTGGAGCAGTTGCTGCGACGTAAATACCCTCCTAAAAATAAAAACAAAACTCATTAATAGCACTAAATATATACATAGAAGCAAAAAATGGAAATAAAAAAGTTCTAGATCCAATGAAATAACAGCAAATGAAGTTGAAATAAATACACTTTTACTTGCATTTTGTTCAGTATATCATAAAAAGGCTATCAGCAACTCTGGAAGTACCAAAAAATATCACTTGATATATGGGGCAATTCACGTCAAATGTCCCAAGCGCACTGAGTGGTGCAAAACAAGCTGCTTTTCGACTAGCTGGAAAGCAGACAGAAAATGGGAAAACAAATTCTAAAACTATGATTTCTATCGATTTTGTACGAGTTGTCCGATGGGGCTATGCGTTTTCTCAAAATTTCCCATAGTGAAAATTCGAAATGAAAATTTGTTTGTATTTTTTCTCAATGAAGGTAGTTTTAAATCTGCCTGCCTGAGTTTCGCCTGAAAAAAAATTCACCCCAAATTTGTCCTTCGCCCATAGTAAAACCATGGAAACCAAAGGTGAAAAGTGAACCGGTTCGGGGAAAATGGTAAGACTGAATATCTTATATACGTAAAAAAGAAGTTAAAGAAGTTGGTCTAGCGGTTAACGTGGGCAAGACAAAGTACCTCCAGGCAACATATAAAGAGTTCACGCGTTTCGGGACACACGTCACTGTTGGCAGCTATAACTTTGAAGTAGTGAAGGACTTTGTCTACCTAGGGCCGGCATAAACCAACAACGTCAGCCTGGAGATCAAGCGAAGAATAACTCTTGCCAACAGGTGATACTTTGGGCTCGGAAGGCAATTGAAAAGCAGAGCCCTATCTTGACGAACAAAAATCACGCTCTACAAATCTCTAATCAAGCCCGTCCTTTTATAAGGCGTAGAAACTTGGACGATGTCGAACAAAGATGAGAAGGCTTTGGGGCCTTTCGAGAGAACTATTCTACACAAGATCTACGGCCTCTTTTCGTGGATGACGGGTATCGGAGAAGATGGAATGACGAACTGTATGACATGGACATAGTTAAATGCATAAAATACATCGATTGCACTGGATTGGACATGTTGTACGAATGGATGACGACGCTCCGGTGAAAAGATCCTTCGACTCCGCACTCATGGGTGGAAAACGAAAGCATGGGCGCCTGCGAACGCAATGGAAGAACCAAGTGCAGAAGGACCTGTCTGCGCTCGGGATAATCAGCTGGCGCAAAATCGCACAGGAGAGAAGCAATTGGAGAAGCTTTTTGGTCTCGGGCCCAAACCGACAAACGGTTGTAGTGCCAAACAGGGATGTTGCGAATATTTGCATTCGCATTCGTTATGCGAATGATTCGCACCATTTCACATATGCTAATTGCGAATGTGTACGTGGGTAGAGAGTCCACTCTAATATTGTTAAAATGGCTCAAACCCGGCGTTTACATGAGACACTTTTTATTTTTAATATTTTTATTGAGCTTTGTACCACGATTGTTTATTAGGAAAAATTGAAAAAGCAACAAAGTCTAAGCGGTAGAAGTTATAGCACTATTTCGGAGATCACCACATCTCCTCATCAGACTTCTTTTTTCTAGACTTCAGCAGGGATCGAACCTGCGAATTCGATGTTCAAAGTCAGAAGCGTTAACCACTGAGCTATGTACATCCCGTAAACTCTTGTTGCTAATTCATTTTCCTTATTCAACCAACACTTTTGCCAAGACAATAGCAGTACATTCACACTTTTTCACTAATACACTCACACAAAGACAATTGTCTTCGTCACTGTCTTTGATTTTTCGAAGACATTGAATTGGACAGTAACTTGGACAATTCGGTAGTCTTGGTTAATTTGAGAAAAAGGGGCAAGACAAAATCGCAAAAAATGCAAAATTATAAAAACGTGGTTTGTGTTTGGAGCGGCGGTTGCTGAAAAATGTATTGTCTTTATAATTGTCTGGACGCCTTCTTGTATCGAATTGTCTTATGTAAAGGCAGCGTAAATCGGTCTAACCAGGGTGCGGACAATAACAGGATTTTAGCTTCAGGCGCTAAACGGTTAAGTAGTATATCAATCAACATTGATGGGCCTTCAACAAGTACTGCTAAAAGCCTTACAAGCAACCTAGAAATAATTTTAGATTCCTCCAGCGAAAGCGAAAACTCGGATGTAGAATCTGGAGACATTAAAATTTGTTAAATTAAAGCCCAATTGAAGGCCTAGCTCATTTCGGTGAAAATCCTCTCGATTGGTGGTTCCAAGTAAGCAATTATTCAGTGCAGCCGGGCTTATATACGAGCTTCTAAGAAATCGCCTCATGGGAGAAAAGGCAGCAAAAGTACTTTTTTTGAAATATAATATACCCCTTTTGAACTTTGACTACTAGTATTGTATATTTTTCACTAGATTTACTAGATTAAAATACTGTATAGGTAAGGCATTCGTTCAGTGCTCTAATAATTTACAAAATTTTTAAGTAATAAAAACGATGACTTAAGTTGATTATAGCTTTTTTAATGTTATTGCGAACATTCACATTCGCATTCGAATTCGCACATTCGCATTCACCAATGTGAAAAATATGACATGCACAACATCCCTGGTGACAAATAAGAAGAAGAAATTATTAATAAAAAAGGGATTTTTTTGTTTCTTTTTCCGAGTTATAAAGCGCTTTAGACTTTAGAACTACTTGATGTTTTAATCTGATAAATTTTTATTTCCCTCAAAGTTATCAAAAATTTACAGTCCAGAGTATTTGGCTATCAATTGGCACTTTATAAATAATTTATCAGGAATGTTCTGCAAATCGTACGATTTTAAATCGGTGCGACTTACAAAACATATTTCGGAGATTTCTTAATAAAAAAAGCAAAAATTTGGCACCTTATCGAAGGATATGACGTAAATAATGAGCTTTTAACAGTTTCCATTCGAAATATTATATATTACTTTCATTTCAAATATTCAAAATTATTTTGCAAATCGCACCAACAGACCTGTATATTCAATAAAAGATATGTAATAGCAAAATATCGTTATAGCAGAAGTAGAACCATCTTAAGCTTGCTATACAGTTCAATACGAGCGTGAGCGTGAACGTTCGCAAAGACAAAGAATTCCATTTGCATTCTCATGGACGCACACACACATCTGTCAAAACTTGTTGTTCACATGCGAATGCTTTGAGTGTGAGCTTGAAAAAAGGCATATTATGCCTGTTTGTCTATAATTCTGAAAGATATTTTAGTTCTCTATTTTTTCATGTATCAACTATTGCAAAAAGTTAAGTAATAACGAAGATATTGGTCAAAATTGAACTATACAGCAGGCTTTACCGGCGAAGCACGGAGGAAATTTGCTTAAAAAACCGCTCAAAAATATTTGGTGCACGGTTGCCAGACGTACTGATTTGGAAGGTACTGAGCAATTTCAATTCCCAATTCAGTACGCAAATGTCCCTACTTTTCGGAAATGCTGCTTTGTACGGCAGACAGAGTTCTGTCCCGTCCACGTCCGGTGGTTGTGTGCCTAGAACGGCATTCACAGGGCGGGAGTCTACATAACTTGAGACTGATTCCCTGTGAATGCCGTTGAGGGCCTGTCGGTAGGTTGACGGGTCCAGAGGTTGTTTAATTTACCTCTGCACTTCGTCTGTCAGTTCGTAAAGATGCCTCCTGACATGCTGTGGCGAGGGCTCTTCCGCGAGAGTTGCCCGCTGGGATGGCCACGTCTGTGGCTCCCAGCGAGGAACTGCTTGCAGAGCCTTATGTTATGCGCCTTTACTGGGAGCATCTGTGCCTCGTCGTGAAGGTGGTGTTCGCAGTTCGTAATGCCGTGTTTTGGCAGGTCTGCAGCTTCATCCACTGCGTCCTGCTAGTCCCCGGCGACCATACGGGCGCTGCGTAGTTCAGAACCGGCCGGCCAATTGCCTTGTAT
>NW_016157259.1:16940-33899 GCF_001687245.7 Rhagoletis zephyria | reverse complement strand
GGTCACTCGACGTTTGGCTTTATCCACCGGAGGATGCAGAATGAACTGTCGACTAAAACAGCCCGCGCATCTCTCCGGGTCCGACGAAGCGTGGTCACCAAAGTCTATCTCGACTCTGTCGTCGCGTTTCGTCGGGTTGGACAACGACCTCACGGTTGACCAAAGCTTGCTCACACCAGAGGCGAAGTTGCAGGTCTTCAGATGCTCTTCCCATTTCTTCCGCTTATGTACGTTCACAAGTTGCCGAATCTCCAAATTGAGATCCCTAATACGGGGATTTCCGGGATCGGCCTGACGAAGGTTGTCGCGCTCATCAGCTAGAACAGCCGCTTCGGCAGGAAAATTCGGACGAGGATCCTTAATACATCCTGCTGGAATGAAGCGAGCTGCAGCAGCGGTGACAACCCTGCGGAACTTACGTTCACCTACATGAACGTCGGTTGGTATGGGTAGTGCAGTGAAGGCGCCCTCAGTAACATCCGTGAAGCCTTTCCAGACAGCTTTGGAAAAGTAGATATAAGTCCGGTGATCCACGGAAGCAAAGTCGAGGGTTTATCAATCAAGATGACTATGGGCAGATGGTCTGATGCTGGAGTCAGCATAGGTCGCCATGAAACGCTGTTTATCAGACCAGCGCTGACAATTGTTAGATCTGGCGAGCTGCAGCAGCTGCCCATAATCCTGGTGGATGCGTCGTCTTTCATTGTGCAGAATGTCGAATCGTCTATCTGCTCAGCCAGATGTATTCCCCTACGATCATTTGACAGGCTTGAGTGCCAGAGATCGTGGTGCGCGTTAAAGTCACCAACTACCATACGGTTTTCACCTCTGAGTAGCGCACCTATTTCAGGGTGATATCCTGCCGGGCAGCTGGTGCCAGGGGGTATGTATACGTTAAATATTTCGAGCTCAACATCGCCTGACCGGATAGCAATACCCTGACATTCTAGGATGGTATCCCTGCGGTCGATGTCTGCTTCAATGAGACGATACTGCACGGTGTGGTGCGTGATGAACGCTAAACCTCCACCATTATCTCGCTCTCGATCTCGGCGATGCACGTTGTGTCCGGCGCAATTCAACAGGGTTGAATTGCCGTGCAACTTCGTCTGTTGGACCGCAGCTATTAATATTCCATGCCTTCCCATAAAGACAGTTATCTCTTCGATCTTGCCCTGGAGTCCGTTACAGTTAAATTGTAGCACCTTCGTGTGCCTTGGGAGACCGATTGTGATGTGTGGTGTTACAGAGTTGTGTTGCCTGCCGGCCCCCTGCTGCACGTGCTGCAAAAGGGGGTGCCGCCTTGTGGTGGTGGTTGGCGGCGTCGCGGGGGATGGATGCGACGGGGCAGCACAGCAGGGGCCCACATAGTCACTCGTCCAATCTCGTGTGTTGCGAAGTCCTGAGCATACCCTAAAGTGGCACCAGCCGAGGCAAGAGTTGCACTTGACTGATGTCACGTTACGGTATATTCTGGACTGACAAACAGAGCAGATTGTCGGAGGGACTAGGAGTTGCCGGCGGCCGTGTGTGGGTACTATTGTGTTTGTTTGTGTGTCTAGTGCTGTGTTGTGTTGGGGTGTGGGTGTGTTGATTGTGTGCTGCCCAGGCGGGTGGTGGTTTGCCGTGGAGGCGGTACGGTTCGCACAGCATGGGGCCACGAACGACGTGGCTTTGACTCTTTGCCAGCCCTGAGCAGAAGGGTGCGGAGAAGGTGTGGCCCTGGGATCGAGCAACGTTTGATGGATTTCGTCGACGTAAACGGGGTTAGATCGCCGAAATAACAGCCCTTGGTCGGGTAAAACCCGAGTCATTCCGGTACGTAGAACCGGCTGTCGTGGGAATGTCTATTCCACTTCGTTCACATCAGTGGCGGATACTGAATTTTGGTTGGAGAGGGGCGATTGGAATCAACATGACAAACTCGGAGGTTTGCCATTGCTTGCCGACCGCTATTACAAAAAAGCTTTTTTGCTTTTTATTTTTTGCTGTTGGGTTGAACCGGGCTTGAATCCAGGTCCTGCGGAATGGTAGCGCGCACTGCTAACCATCACAGAACAACATAGGTACAAACATACCAAGATACAAAACTGTACATTGTGCTTATTAAACCAATGGACGTATGTATGTATATTTTAATACCCGTTCGGGATTTACACATTTGCCGCCAGTAGGCTATTAAAATTTTGCCGCCCCTACCGACTTTTGTAATTCGATATCCTATTTCACAATCATATTAATTGCAAGTTTTTTGTCAATGAAATTGTAACTTTATGATTTGTGCACTATCATGGTAATTATACAACTATATTCCCGTAATTAGCTTGACTGCAGCTGCCTGCCTGAAACTATACAAGAAAGCAAATGCATGTGTAGAATTGACAACAACAACCACGCTGTCAAGTTTATATAGCGGCAAATCAGCTGCACTTGATAGCAGTAGGTTGAATAAGGAAATTTAATTAGCAACATGAGTTTACGGGGTGCAAAGCTCAGTGGTCAACGCTTCTGATTTTGCACATCGATGACGCGGGTTCGATCCTTGCTGAAGTCTAGAAAAAAGAACTCTGATGAGGAGATGTGGTGATCTCCGAAATAGCTGCTATAACTTCTACCGTTTAGACTTTGTTGCCTTTTCCATTTTTCCTAGTAAAATAATCGTGGTACAAAGGTCAATAAAAATATTAAAATTAAAAGTTAATAAGCCACAATAACATTGACAAAAAAAAATATCTTTTATTTTGTTATAAAAAAACAAGTAAACAATGTTCCCGAACTGAAACGAGAAAACGCAAAATGCAATGGCTTTAAGTGTTTTCCTTATATGGCGTCTGCAATGTTGAGTACTTTTCGGTTTTGTCATTAGCAATTTTATACACACTTTAATTTTATATAAGTATATCTTACAGATTTAAAAGAAAATCTCATAGATATATACATATATGCATATATATTAATTTGTATAGATATACATATGTATGTACGTATGTACAGGAAATTTTTTTTAAATCGGTAAGATGCATATTAACTTGAGGTATGTATAAAATTGTTGTCATATACAGTGACGGGCAAAACTGTAACATGGTGTAACACTTTTTACTTCAGCCATCGCCATCCTTCCAAGTTCTAACGACTTTCATACTTTTGTTGTATATTCTTGTTGGTACATCACTACTCCCTCTCTCATAATGATTTGAAGTCAATACATCAACAATAAAAAAAACCTGCAGACAAAGATGTCAATTAAGGCAGATGTTACAGTTTTGCACTCATATATTTTTAAGAACTTTTTAACAATTTTCACGAAAAAAAAGAACTACTAACACAATTCAGTACTCTTTTGCTTGTTTCAGTTCCTGGATGCGACTTGGCATACCTTATTTGTATCTCTGTAAAAATTCTGGAGGTATATCCTTAGTTTGCTTTCACAGCTCATGTACTCGATTTTACGGACTTTGATACCTATTAAGCTGTGCTTTTAGTTGATTTCGCAAATTCTCGATGAGATTCATGTCCGCGGATTGTGGAGGTCATTTCAAATTAGCAAATGTTTGCTTTTGTATCCTGGCTTTGCGACCATGTGCAGTGAGTTTTGAATGATTTTTCAGCAGAAACTCTCATTTTTTCGACTACATCTTCAAATTTTGTTGAAATATGAACAGATACTGTTCCTTACGCATAATACATACTAACGGACAAACAAATTTTTTTAAATACAACCCCAAACTATCATTGACCGACCACTGTGATTCACAGTTTGCCTTATATGATGCGCATGGGCTTTATTTGGGTCTTTGATCCAATACCATTCCCGGCCATCTGATTGAAAGCGATTACTATAGTCTTGTCAGACCAAATAACCTTCAATTGAAACTTAAAAATTAGTTTTTTATTCCATTCTGAACGGCCTAACATATCCCAATAGGCAACGGTCCGGTTTTCGTGCGATGCAGCGAAACGCTGTCACACTCGCACATGTATTATGATCAAATTTGCTTTTTTCTTCTTTATGATGCCTTTGCGCTCAATTTGGCAATTCTTCGCCTCGCTGTCTATTGATTTGCATTAAAGTTTAATACCCTAAGCGCTTCTGTATTAGTGGCTGCATCGCTACTTGCTGCTAAGTTCACAGGATATCGTACCGTAATATTTTTTGACAGACTTCCTTTGTCCTTGGGCTATATTTTTTCTCAGTCTTCACATTTTCAAGTAGCAAATTCCAAAATTATTTGCCACTTTTCGTGCGGTCCCGCCTTGCCGCAGTAAATCTATTATTAACATTTATGGTTCCTGATTAATTATGTTATTTACTGGTGATCACTTCTTCAATAAATTACAATATAGAAAAAAGTCATCTGACTTCCAACTAAGTCAAATGCAAAACTGAGAGTGAGTGCAAAACTGTAAAATCTGCCTTAATTTACATTTTTGTCTGCTGGTTTTTTTTATTGTTGTATTGACTTCAAATCGTTATGAGAGTCCCTCTCTCTGGGGATGTACCAACAAGAATATACAACAAAAGGATGAAAGTCGTTAGAAGTTGGAAATTTAGCGGTGGCTGAAATAAAAAGTGTTACACCATGTTACAGTTTTGCTCGTCACAGTACATATATTGTCGTTTTAAGTACAAAACCGCATATCGTCGTTCTGCAGAACCGCGTAACGGACATTTTTTATCAGAAATTAACAATGATCATTGAAACTTATTTATACGCCGCCGTTAACTTTTAGCAACAGCAATTTTTCGAAATTGTTGTCAGAAAGCGTTCCACGGCATGGGGTATTCAATAAAGAAGCAAACGAAAAAAGCCTTTCTACAGCGGCCGAAGATGGGAAGGGTATATTATATTTAAGGTACGCTTTCTTAATAATCGGGTACCGGTTAAGCATAGTAATTTCGGTAGATTTGTCTACCATATACGACAAAAACTCCTACTCGACAGAAGAACAACTGGTGATACTCTGAGCCATGGAATCGTCTGAAAAAGAAATTTGAAATTTATTTACTTACTTATTTTTACGATTTTAACTAGTCATTACCAGTCAAAGAAAAATCAAAAAATTCGCTATTATGTTGACATGGTGTTTTGCATTGAATAGGGATGATATTAGAGTCGAATTCCTCAGATAAGATTTTTTTTACTAAATCATTGATTTCCTTAACTTTGTCAGTATCAAACGACGAATTCAAACACTTTACCCACTATTTGCTCGAATCTTCCGATATTTTGTTCTTAGCGTCTCCAATGTAGGAAGAAGATAGCCATAGACCATTCTATTGTCTTGCTGCAAAACCTCAATCGCTTTTGATATCGGTTCTAACTGTTGGTATCTAATATAAAGCAGTAAATTTCTAGACGTTTCTATCAATATTTTATTAGCACAAGAAAAATAAAAGTAGTGATGGTACAAAGAGTAATAAAATACGCGTAGTAACTAATTATCGTTATCGATTATATGATGTGGTGCTAAATCACCTTCCGGTCGGTAAAGTAAAAATGTAATATAATAACTTCAACACGCCTCTTTACATTTGTACTTTTCCAACCTCTATTACTTATTCTAATTTTTTTTGTTTTTAACAAGAATATTCATTTCAATTTTAATTGTTGTCTTAGTTTAACAAATTTTTGTTTATAAAGCGACTTGGTCAAAATGTCAGCAATATTATCGTCGGTGTCTATTTTTACAATGTCAATATAGCCGTTTTTATAATTTTCATATATATCATGATACTGTACTTCAATATATTTAGATTTCTTTGAGAAGTTGCCACTTTTTGCAATAGCGACTGCTCCCGAATTATCTTCATACATTTTTGTTGGTGTTATGAACGTAACATTAAATACTTCGTTTAATAGTCCTTTTATAAATTTTACCTCGCTCAATGCTTCCGACAATGCTACGTATTCTGCCTCTGTTGATGATTTGGTAACTGATTTCTGTTTGCGAGACTTCCAGTATATAACATTGTCGAACAACCTTATTATATATCCCGTCGTAGATTTTCTATCTGTGATATCACCAGCCTAATCTGAATCTACCAAGCAATCTAGTACAACGTTTCTCTCTGATTTCGTATATGTTAGTTTTAAATTCTTTGTCAGATACAAATACTTCAGCACCCTCAGCGCATATTTGAAATGTGTTTCATTATACGCACTTTGGAATCTGCTCAGATAGTTAACACTAAAAGCAACGTCTGGTCTCGTTCCAGTACTGATATATAATAATTCTCCAATCAAATTTCGATATTTTACTTGCTCATTTACGTCATTTGATAGCCTTAAATTTGTTTCCATAGGTGTTTTGTATAACTTAGCATTTTCCAAATTGTATTTCTTAGCAAGCGAATTTATGTAGTTTTCTTGACTTAGGCTCATTTCGTTTTCTTCGAGATCATATATAATATCAATGCAAATGTAGTTCTTAACTTTCCCCACATCTTTCATTTTAAACCGATTTGAAAGCATTTGTTTAATTTCTTGTATCTTTGAAGTGTTTTTACAACAAATAAGTAAGTCGTCAACGAAAATAATTAAGTACACAGGCTCTTTTTCTTCATTTCTCACGTAAAGGCAATAATCATGTCTACTTCTTTCGAAATTCAGCTTAATCATAAATTCGTGAAAACATTAGTACCAGGACCTTGGACTCTCTCTCAATCCATAAAGAGATTTGTACAATTTATATACTCTGTTCGTTCCATCTGCGTACCCTAAGGGCTGATTAACATACACTTCTGATTTGATGTTGCCGATTAAAAAGGCTGTCTCCACATCCATTTGTTCAATTTTCAATTCTTTCTGGCAGCAGTAGGATAATAATATCTTTAATGTTTCCATTTTAGCTACTGGAGAGTATGTACATTCAATTTGTTCTTTTTGTTGAAAACCTCTCACCACGAGTCTGGCTTTATACATATCTTTAGACTTAAGTTTGTAAATCCATTTAACGTCAATTACTTTTTTATCTTTGGGCTTTTCTACTAGCATCCATGTTTCATTTTTCTCTATACAGCTAATTTCTCTGTCCATAGCCCGTTTCCACTCCATAGCTTCGTTGCACTGAATCGCCTCTTCAAATATGTTAGCGGTACTAACGTTGCAGCAATTTACATAGACACAATAGTTCACATAGTTATTATATTTAGGGTTTGGTCTTCGTTCCCTAGTTGACTTCCTTGCAGACGGATTCATATTTAATGCATTTTGTACTTCATCAGTTTCTACTTCATCACACGCATCATCAAAAGCATCATCTGATTCATTTTCACTTATACTCTCAATGTTATCGTTTTTGCTCTCTTCATCTAGCCCATCATGTCCATAGAAAAACTTGTTTTCTGTTTTGTTAGAAGTTTCGCCGATTACATTGCTAATTGCTTTCTTTTGTTCAGCATTACTACTGAGCCCAATATATTTTACACCGTTTTCTACTATATCGACATGCCATGCAACGATTATCCTGTTGTCGATTAGTACTCTGTATCCGACATCTGTGTAGCCTATCAATACTCCTAACTTAGCCTTGTCATCCCATTTTGATTTCCTTTGGGATTCTGGAACTCTGACGAAAACTCGACTACCGTATAGACGTAAATACTTAACGTTTGGTCTTTCATTGAAAAATATTTCGTATGGAGTTTTAAGCTCAATCGTATTTGCAAGCGTTCGATTTTTGAGATATGTTGCTGTTTTAATAACTTCTGGCCAAAACCTTTCATGTACTTTTGCCTCTTTCAGCAGACATCTAGCAGAATCCATTACAGATCTATTAAATCTTTCTGCTACTCCATTTAATTCGTGCACGTATGGTGGACATGGGGTGATATTAAGTCCCTTTTCTCTAGCAAATTTAAAAATATCTTTGTTAATATACTCTTTCCCATTATCACACCTAACATTTTTTACTCTTTTACCTGTCATATTTTCGACTTGATTTACGTATTCAACGAAACAGTTATAAACTTCATTTTTTGATTTAATGCAATAAACTTTAGCTAATTTGCTCTAATCATCCACAAATGATAAGAAATATTTTTCACCACAGTTTCCAGTAGTTGGATGTGGCCCATTTAGGTCAGTATGGATAGTCTCTAGTATCTCGTGTGCCTTTCTTCGGTTGTTCTCGAAAGGTAAATTATGCATCTTTGACTCAATACACATAGAACAATTCATTTCCTCATTTTCTTACTGCCTAGGTAAGCCTATCAATAACTCGTTTTTACATATAGTACTTAAGTATTGAAAGTTCACATGACCCAACGTACGATACCATTCCTCTTTTTCAGTCATTTTGCTAACTGCTAGTTGGCTACTGTTTACTTCTCTCAATTTATTTGTTTTAAAACTTGTAATGCGATATATATTGTTGACCTTTCGAGCCTTCGCTATTAATATACCTAAAGGATTATAAATCTCAGAAATGTCATCATGTGAAATAATTGTATTTTTTATAGTAACTTTAGCGTAGCTCATTAGATTATGCTTCATACCTTTGACATAGTATACATTGTTTAAAGTTATCAAATTTTCGTTTTTATCTACTTTAAAAATTGCTTTTACATGACCTATTTTTGTGGCTTTCATTGTGCGCCCGTCACCTAGCTTTACATCGACAGCTTTATTAAAGATATACATTGTTCAAAAATAGTATCAGCATTGATAATGTGGTCTGTACACCCACTATCTAATATCCAAATTATTTCATTTTCATCTACGAAATTACTATTGCTAATCTTTGTTTTGTTTACCTCTGTTACAAACACGTTCGAATATGTCTGCTCTTCCTGATGATCTTGACGGTTCGATGATGGGTTGCCAGTTCCACGATAGTTTTCCCTTTGCTGCCCTTTGTAGTTTCCTCTACCTCTGTAGTGACTTCCTCTGCCTCTTACTCTTGACTGTCCACGACTCTGTGCCCTTCCTCCTCTCTCTGTTGTATGTGGTTTGGCTTACCGCAATTGTAGCACAGACGTCTTTTTATCATCTGTGTGTTAAACGCATTCGACATATCTTGTTCACCGCCTTTGTTGTCTGGTTTTTCCTGCATGGCTTTAAGTTTGATTTTGCTTTTCAAATATTCTGTGGTTCGTTCTTCCACTGGTAAAACATCCATCAGATCGCCAATGTGACTGTAAGTTGAGGGAAGAGCCTTCAACATATAATTTAGAATTTCTTGATCTGTAACCGCAGCCCCTACTGCCTTTAACTCATTTACGGCTTTTTCAAATTCATCGAAAAACTTTTCAGTTGTGGAAAAATCTGCTAATTTTATTCGTTCTAGATTGTTTCTCTGTATTATTTGTAGTGCGGTAGACTCTTTAAGATACACCTGGTCAAATTTTTTTATCATATCATATGCGCAATCAAGATTTTTCACGTATTCTAATTGCATATTAGAAATGGAACTGCAGATGTAGTTCATTGCTTTCACATCTTTTTTCTCCCACTCGGCTGCATTATCTCCATATTCCGATTTTCGTTCTACCACATTTTTACACTCCTTCATACGCAAATATAAAATGATTCTTGCTTTCCAGCTTGAATAGTCAGCTCCATCAAACACTGGTATACGCACATCGTCCTTGTCAGCCATCTTTATTTTTCAGAGGAACAAAATTAAATTCCTTTTACTTCACCGAGCTTCGTTTTTGTTTTGTTCTTGCAACGTAAAAATTTGATTCGCATTAAAAACCTAGCTCTGCTACCATGTTGGTATCTAATATAAAGCAGTAAACTTCTAGACGTTTCTATCAATCTTTTATTAGCACAAGAAAAATGAAAGTAGTGATGGTACAAAGAGTAATAAAATATGCGTAGTAACTAATTATCGTTATCGATTATATGATGTGGTGCTAGATCACCTTCCGGTCGGTAAAGTAAAAATGTAATATAATAACTTCAACACTAACAATTTCAAATACTCGTCCAAATATTTAAAATAATTTTTGTGAAACTGTTCCACTTCAAGTTCGACACAAAGCTCGTTAATATTTTATATACTTTGGCAATGAGCTGTCAAAGAAATTGTTGGAAAGTTCAACTGCATTCAATTCTTCCATATTTTCTACTTCCTCAACTTCATCCCCCTTATGACTTATTAGTGAGGGAGTACTCAATCCAAACTCTTTAAACGCCTTTACAAAATTGGAACCATTGTCAGTTATAGTGGCAGACACATTGTTACTGTTAAGACAAAACTCTGCATGTATTTTTAGTATCATATCATGAAGTATGAGCTCCATAAAATCGTCGACATGCTAAAGCAAGTGATTTCCTTTGGAATGACTCATCTAGCCAATGGCAAGTATATCCAAAAAAACTTCTGTGTTTAGTCGAACATATATCAGCAGTAGTGCAGACATATTTGCACTGTGTTAACATTTGTTTTATGTTTATGATCATAGCAACATAAAAATCGTCCACTATTTTTGCTGCGGTTTGTCCACTAATCAATTTAAGTTGAGGGTTGGCATATGCAACTAAATTCTTAAATGAATTTCCATCGACAATAGACATGGGAAGCATATTTTGCGTGATAAATTGCACAACTAGATTGTTGAATGTTTCTTGGCTACCAGACTTTACTTTACTTCTGGTTGCTTTGAGTTCTTCATACTCGTTAAATTTTTTTATATGCCGCTTCTTTAAATGTCTTACAAAATTCGACGTTATTTGCATTGAACCTTGTAGCTGTGTTTCACATATACGACATTCTACTAAAACGCCATTTCGTTTCCTTTGGAAATCTGTTGCATTCAACTTTAATGAGACAGAAAAGTATACAGATATTTGTAAGAACCTCTCAGCTTTATTATGTATGTTAGGACAAACTAGTTTTTCCTGGGCTATACGGTCATGCGACCGCAGTATGTTTGCGCAGGACACCTCATCAGTCCAACACCAGCTAAGCAATCCACAGTATTGTTGCGTCCTACTTGTTTTTGCCTAACCAAAACTAGTTTGTCCCAAGATTGGGTTTGAATAAATAACAGTAGACACATCCCTTTTTTATAATTTTGAAGTACTCATCGTACAAAATTGCACTACGATTCCCTTCCATTTTTTGCAAATTACTCGTGCTCGAATTTTCGCCGCTCTTTGATGACTCCTGCACATCAAATCTCGCCTTCTTGCTAGTAGAAGGCTTTTCATTTAAAATATTGCGCTTGCGCCTTCCGCTTTCAAATAAGGTAAAAGTTGGATCCACCACGGAATCGTCGGAGGAAAAATCACTTATTACGGAAGACATTTTTCATATACTTAAGTATTTTCTTTTTGTAAAATAAAAACGGTTTAAATGCTAACTAATCTGTTCCGCTCGAATATTTTATTGAAAATGAAAAAATTTTAACATAAGTCAATGCAATACATACAAAATATCGATTACTACTTATGTATGCGTAAATCATATTGCTACAGTTGGGATGTAGATCAGTATAAAATCTAGCAAACTCCACCTCAGCCCGAATGTAATTTGCACATACTGAACGAAAGACTTAAGACACAAACTTTTCTCATTCTGTTCTTCTTAAGAACGTTCTCTAGAGTTTTGTTCGCATTTTTTAAACTACCTTTTGTTTTCATGCATAAATAAACCAAAACCGGAATGCGTTCTCGATGCCTGAAAAAAATTCAAAGTACTGCAAAAGAATGCATTCCAATGGCTGAAATCAAATGACTAACAAAAAGTGACGAAAAGAATTCAATCCAATGGCTGAAATCAAGTGACTATCAAAAAATGAATAAAAAAGTGATTTATGAATCATAAATAAAAAAAAAAGAATAGACTAATTTTTTTTAGTCTTAGTCAGGACTAACAAAAAATTATTGCAATCACTCGGTACTTCAATCAAATGAATAATTTACTTAAAAATGACTGCATTTTTTAACAGTTCTGCCAGAGAGCCACTCAAAAGCACTCAAAAAACTTCGTTAAAATCGGTCCGGGAATTTAAGAGGATTTCACTTACAAACACACAGAAGAATTATATATATGCGTTTGTACGGTGCCACGTCCTCTTTTCAAATAGCCCATTTTTCTCCATGAGTATAAGATTGATTTCATATGTCGCCGTAACAAGTTCCGGTATTCTACCATGAACACTTCCAGAGATATGCAATATGAAAAATTCGGCTTGCATGGGAGGTGCCATGTCCCTTTTACCAATAGCTCCAATTTTTCTCCAAGAGTTTGTGATTGATTTCACACATCTCTATGTGGCGCTCGCCACTGTAAACACGGTATAATTGTCTTTTGCCGAATCGATCACTATCGATTTTCGATTGTATTTTTCTCTCACTATTGGATTAGCAGATTGTTAAAACAAGTTAAGTTTTCGCTAGTGAGTTGGTACACATAGTTTTCCCCGATTCATGCGTTACGTTATATTGTATTTTTTTCGTTACTCAATTGCCAAAATAAAGTTTAATCTAATCCATCACAAACCGGTTTGTATTGATTGCCGTTTCGCGCAACCAAAGCGCTAAATTGGTGACCTCGACTTTGTAACACGTGGACTTTTGTAACTTAACTCTGGAGGTTAGAGCTGACTGCTTCGCCTAAAATTTTCTTTAGGGGGTCATCATTCAAATTTCGGAAGCGACCATCAGGTTATGTCAGACGACGATACCAGAGTTAAGGAATTTGGCCATAAAGCAATAAAGGCAGAATCATCGAGATATTCGTTTGCACAGCAGCAGTTCGGGATGGCTACTAAAATCAAAGCACCACAATTCAGTACGCAAAATCCAAAGCTTTAGTTTGCACAAGTCGAAGTCCAATTTTCGGCAAACCAAGTAGTTACTGAGCGCACCAAATTCGACCTCGGAATTCCGTTGCTTGATACTCGCGTCGCATCGGAAGTTGAGAGACTTATTCTCGAACCTCGAGCAGTTTCGCCTTTCTCTGATCTCAAAGCAGCACTAATTAAATGTTTCTCAAAATCGGGAGAGGCGAGAATTTTGCAACTCCTCGACAGAGAACGCCTTGGTGATCGCACACCATCGCAGCATCTACAAGCATTGGTCCCAGGTATAGACGACGTCATAATTAAAGCGCGATGGCTATCACATATGCCAAACGAAATCCAGGTGTGCCTTGAAGCTTTCGCCGACGCAACACTCGAAAAACTTGCCGAGTCCGCTGACAGAATGGTTGAACGTCTGTCGCTCAAGCCCCAAGTGGCAGCTGCGATAGTACCACCTACTTCGGAAAGCAGCGAAGTCGCATCTCTGCGCCAAGAAGTCGCGCTGCTTACGAAACAATTAAAAAATATGTCGACCAATCGCTCCCGAGCAAGGTCTCGAAGTCGCTCACGCCCACAAGCACCGAAGAAACATGATCTCTGCTGGTATCATTGGAAACATGGAAAACACGCTCGCACTTGTGTACCGGGCTGCAAGTGGCAGGGAAACGCCAGCGAGAATTAGTAGAAGCGGCCTGCGATTCTCAGCCAATATCTCGCCCTTTCTTTGTCAAAGACAGAACCTCGGGTACGGAATATCTCATCGATTCCGGGTCCGATTTGTCCGTCGCTCCGGCTTACATCGACATCTAAACCCCTAGGTTATCAACTGTACGCGGTGAGTGGCTCAATAATACAAACCTATGGCTTGGCAAAAACAACACAACCTTGGACTTCGCCGTAATTTTTACTTGGAATTTTATTATTGCAGATGTACTAAGCCGATAATAGGTGCTGACTTTCTAAGCCATCACGACTTATTAGTCAACCTAAAACGCCAACGCCTTCGGGATGGTACTGAGAGAGTTTGGCGATATTACACGGCCTGTAAACCTAAAATCCAGTAAAGGGAAGCATTCGACCGTTCATCACATTCGAACGTCACCGGGACCACCAGTTTCGTGCACGGCTAGACGCCTGGCTCCCGAATGAAAATAGCACAAGCAGAATTTAGCAAAATGATCAGTCAAGGCATTTGCAGACCTTCCAACAGCGTTTGGTCTTCACCACTCCATCTGGTTTGGAAGAAATCCGGCGAATGGAGACCGTGTGGTGATTACCGGCCACTCAACGAGCGTACGCTGATAGACAAATATTCATTGAGATATATTGACGACTTTGGCGCATTTCTGTACGGAAAAAAACTTATTTTCGTACTGACTTTCTAAGCCATTACGACTTATTAGTCGACCCGAAACGCAAACGCTTTCGCGATGGTCGCACGGGCGTAATTACACACGGAAATGCTCTTACGACATCGGCAGAAACAAATATTAAAGAATTAGATAGCAAAACAGCATACCTGGCGTTACTGAGAGAGTTCGGCGATATTACACGGCCTGTAAACCTAAAATCCAGTAAAAGGAAGCATTCGACCGTTCATCACAAAAACTGGTCACGCAGCGATATGTATGGCCCTCTATTAACAGAGATTGCCGCAGATGGGCAAAATCGTTCATGGAATGCCAAAAAAAATAAAATTCATCGACATGCGACATCGCCGATCGCCAGTTTTGAGCCCCCAACGGAACGGTCGAGCATATTCTTATGGTGTCTCTTAAAAGATCTAAAGGTTTCAATCAGTGCCTTACCATCATAGACCGGTACACCAGATATCCTGAAGCTGTTCAATTATCCGATGGTACTGCAGAAACGGTAGCTCACGCATTATCGGTACATTGGTTTTCGCGCCATGGAATACCTAAACGTTTAACATCTGATAAGGGGCCGCAATTAGAGTCGGACCTGTTTCAGTCCCTATTAAAGTTCTATGGTATTAAGCACTTGCATACAACTCCATACCAAGCCAACGGACTTGTCGAACGACTACATCGCCAGCTGAAATCCACGTACTATTGCGCAACGACCAGATTGGTCCATCCTTCTCGTTACCATGCGAAGGTCCATTTCGCGTAATAAGTCGACACGATAAATACTTTGTCATAGACTTTCGACGTAAGCCAACGGCGATTTCGGTGGACAGAATAAAACATTAAAAAAATTGTTTAACGCTCGGATTATTTTCAACTTGAAGATGAAACCAAAGACGATATCTACGAGCCAAATTGATAAGTATTATGTCAATTTATTTCTTTAGCTTTCGGTGCTAATATTGCACCCTCATCAGAATTATACTAAAACAGGTAAAAAATTAGTCACATAACACTAATATTTATCAGCCATAGAGTACTTACAAAAATCTGTGCTAATATATATATGTGTGTTAAGCGCAAATTAAGCTGCGGCACCATGGATTGTCCATCGTATTATACACACATATATGTATCCGCAACTTGGTCAAATTGGCGGTATGTTTACCCTGTCTATAAAAACAATTAATACAAATTTATACACACAATATTCTATTTTATATAAAACACGCAAAAAGCAAAAGGCTTACTTCTTATGGGAGTAGCACGTAACAATTGTAAATCTTCCGGCATAATAAATTTAAAAATTGAAATTATTCCAACGAACAGCGAGCGAATTATTGACTCAAATGTCAAAGTTTTATAAGTTCTATTCGTTACAACAAGACGAGCAGGTACATATATATGAATGAATGAATACAATGAATGAATGAATACATATATATGTACCTGCTCGTCTTGTTGTAACGAATAGAACTTATAAAACTTTGACATTTGAGTCAATAATTCGCTCGCTGTTCGTTGGAATAATTTCAATTTTTAAATTTATTATGCCGGAAGATTTACAATTGTTACGTGCTACTCCCATAAGAAGTAAGCCTTTTGCTTTTTGCGTGTTTTATATAAAATAGAATATTGTGTGTATAAATTTGTATTAATTGTTTTTATAGACAGGGTAAACATACCGCCAATTTGACCAAGTTGCGGATACATATATGTGTGTATAATACGATGGACAATCCATGGTGCCGCAGCTTAATTTGCGCTTAACACACATATATATATTAGCACAGATTTTTGTAAGTACTCTATGGCTGATAAATATTAGTGTTATGTGACTAATTTTTTACCTGTTTTAGTATAATTCTGATGAGGGTGCAATATTAGCACCGAAAGCTAAAGAAATAAATTGACATAATACTTATCAATTTGGCTCGTAGATATCGTCTTTGGTTTCATCTTCAAGAATAAAACATGTCTACGAGGCCAACGCTGTCCACAATATAGATTCATCTACATCCAGCAACGGAACAGTTGTGAATCAAAATTCAATATATACTTTTTAATTTTTTTTATCTATCTTTCAAACAAAAATTATTAAATTTACAAGTTTAAATATCATTACGCATAACATTGTTAATGAGTAAGCTTTTATCCTATTAGATATCTTTGTAAATAATCCATAACTTTACTATAGATAACCATTTCAAAAACAACAAAACCAAAGGGAGTACTGTGGCGCTCGCCACTTTAAACACGGTATAATTGTCTTTCACCGAATCGATCCCTATCGATTTTCGATTGTATTTTTCTCTCACTATTGGATTAGCAGATTGTTAAAACAAGTTAAGTTTTCGCTAGTGAGTTGGTACACATACGTTTTCCCGATTCATTCGTTACGTTATATGGCATAAATGTAGAATACCTAGAATTCTCAAATTAAAAAAAATCAATCGTGGCAATCGTGGTACAAAGCTCAATAAAAAAAAAAAAAAAAAAAAAAAAAAAAAAAATATTAAAAATAAAATGTTAACAAGCCACAATAACATTGACAAATACATAGTTTAGGAAGAGCCTGCCTGAAACTATACAAAAAAGCAAATAAGCAAATGGATGTATAGAATTGACAACAACAACCACACTGTCGAGTTTAAATAGCGGCAAATCAGCTGCACTTGATAGTAGTTGGTTGAATAAGGAAAATGAATTAGCAACAAGAGTTTACGGGATGTACATAGCTCAGTGGTTAACGCTTCTGACTTTGAACATCGAATTCGCAGGTTCGATCCCTGCTGAAGTCTAGAAAAAGAAGTCTGATGAGGAGATGTGGTGATCTCC
>NW_016157259.1:4342-16596 GCF_001687245.7 Rhagoletis zephyria | reverse complement strand
AAAAAAAAAAAAAAAAAAAAAAAAAAAAAAAAAAAAAAAAAAAAAAAAAAAAATATTAAATATAAAAAAAATCATATTGGGATCGATGGAGATCATTGAGGTGAGCGTAACGAAATATATATATTTTTTGGGAAACAACAACTACAACAATTACTAAAGGTCAAAGTTCAAATTAAGCATTTTTTTAAATTAATATTTCTCGAAAACCTCCAAGGATTTGGAAAATTTTGATGTCATTTAGAGAATTTAATTCTCTTTAATTTGATATAATAATAATAATAGACTAGCGCTTACACATATGTTAGTGTTTGGCCGAGCCTCTCCTCCGATTTGTGGCGTGCGCCTTGATGTTGTCACACAAATCGGAGGGACCTACAGTTTTACGCCGATTCCGAACGGCGATTGTATTTTTATGAAAAGCCGTTTTTCATGGCAGAAATACACTCGGAGGTTTGCCATTGCCTGCCGAGGGACGACCGCGGCCGAAGGCCGCCTACGCAGAAAGGTTTTCTCTGCAAAAGGTGTTCAGCGCCTTTTCTTCGCAACACAGAAAGAGAATTCTACTTTGTGAGGGTTATAATCCCTAAGTGCGGCCGAAGGCCGCCTATTCAAAAAAAAGTTCTGCGCAGAAATACTTCGGCTTCTTTTTATGGCAATACAGAAAGGAGAGTTCTACTTAGTGAGGTTTTCAATCCATAAGTGCGGCCGAACGTCGCCTACGCAAAAAGAAGTTTATACACAAAAACACTGTATACTTGTTTTCACATTAATTCGATTTTTGTGAAAACTGTAAAAGGTATATGTATAAATATGTGTATCAACTTAAAGAGAATTAAATTGGCTATCAAATGACATATCCAAATCCTTGAAGAGGTTTTCTAGAAATATTAATTTAAAAAAATGTTTAATTTGAACTTTGACCTTTAATAATTATTCTAGTTGTTGTTTCCCAAAAAAATATATACATATCGTTATGTTAACCTTAATGGTCTCTATCGATCGTATTTTTTTTTTTAATTTGAGAATTGTAGGTATTGTGCATTTGTTCCCGTTATATTGTAATTTTTGCGTTACTCAATAGCCAAAATAAAGTTTAATCTAATCCATCACAACCCGGTTTGGGGAAAATATTCCAATACGGAACCCGGCTTTAAAAAAAAAAACAAAAATGAGAGGCTTATTGTGATTGTAAATCTGAAACCCCCACCCTCCGGAGGCTTATAGTTTTTATGAAAATTGAATTTTAAGTTGAAAAAATGTCAATTTCAACCTCACTGTTTGCTTTGTAAACCAATTGAACTAAAATGTCGGTGCTGCCACACAACAAAAAATGCCCAAAAAAAAAAGCACTGAAAACGAGAAACAATAAAAACGGGCATTGTAATTAATTTTTTTTAATTAAATATCGATGTGTTGATAAAAAAGTGATTCAGTCTAAAATGGAGAGATTTTGTAACAAAAATGTTAACTTAGTTATTTATCGAAGTATTGATTTATATGGGAAAAGCGCCGCAGGCGAAAATTTTGAATAAAATCTCGCGTTTTTTTTATTATATTTTTCATTATTTATCGAAGTATTGATTTTTATGGGAAAAGCGCCGCAGGCGAAAACTTTTAATAAAAAATCGTGCGATTTGTGTACTTTGAACTACAATAACACCAGTAAATATTATTTCCCCCGAAAAAAATTATACCGCTATGATCTGGAGTAAGACCCCTTCTTCTTGTTCTTTTTTGGCGCTGTAACCGCCTAAGCGATTTTGGCCGAGTTCAGCAAAGCACGCCAGTCGTTTCTCCTCTGTGCCATGTGAAGCTAAGTCCTTCTCCCCCTGATCTTTCCATCGCAGTGGGGGCCTCCCTTTTCCTCTGCTACCACCAGCGGGTTCCGAGTTGAATACTTTCAGAGCTGGAGCGTCGGTGTCCATTCGAACGACATGACCAAGCCAGCGGAGCCGCTGTATTTTAATTCGCTGCACTATGTCCATATCGTTGTAAAGCTCATACAGCTCATCGTTCCATCGTCTGCGGTACTCGCCGTCGCCAACGCGTAAAGGCCCGTAAATCTTCCGCAAAATCTTTCTCTCAAACACTCCAAGAGCCGCCTCATCGGATGTTGTCATTGTCCATGCTTCTGCGCCATATACCAGCACGGGCATGATGAGTGACTTATAGAGCGTGGTTTTCGTACGTCGAGAGAGGACTTTACTCCTGAATTGCCTACTCAGTCCAAAGTAGCACTTGTTGGCAAGAGTGATTCTACGTTGGATTTCAATGCTGACATTATTATCGGTGTTAATGCTGGTTCCCAAGTAAACGAAATTCTCTACTTTCTCGAAATTGTAACTGTCAACAGTGACGTGGGTGCCAAGGCGCGAATGTGCTGACTGTTTGTTTGATGACAGGAGATACTTCGTCTTGTCCTCGTTTACCACCAGACCCATGCGCTTTGCTTCCCTATCCAACTTGGAAAAGGCAGAACAGACTTCGCGGTTTTTGTTACCGATGATGTCGATGTCATCGGCATAAGCCAGCAATTGCACGCTCTTGTAGTAAATTGTTCCTGAGCGGTTCAGTTCTGCAGCTCTTATTATCTTCTCCAACATCAGATTAAAGAAGTCACATGAAAGGGAGTCGCCCTGTCTGAAACCCCGTTTTGTGGCGAACGGCTCGGAGAGGTCTTTTCCAATTCTGACGGAGCTGGTGGTATTGCTCAACGTCATTTTACACAGCCGTATGAGTTTTGAGGGGATGCCAAATTCAGACATAGCGGCGTATAGGCAACTCCTTTTAGTGCTGTCAAAAGCGGCTTTAAAGTCGACAAATAGGTGGTGAGTGTCGATCCTTTTCTCGCGGGTCTTTTCCAAGATTTGGCGTATTGTGAATACCTGGTCTATGGTGGATTTGCCAGGTCTAAAGCCACACTGATAAGGCCCAATCAGTTCATTGACGGTGGGCTTCAGTCTTTCACACAATACGCTCGATAAGACCTTGTAACCTATGCTTAGAAGGCTGATCCCGCGGTAGTTGGCGCGAATGGCGGGGTCACCTTTCTTGTGGATTGGGCAGAGCACACTTAAATTCCAGTCGTCGGGCATGCGTTCATCTGACCATATTCTGCACAAGAGTTGATGCATGCACCTTATCAACTCCTCGCCGCCGTACTTGAATAGCTCAGCTGGCAGGCTGTCAGCTCCAGCGGCTTTGTTGTTTTTCAGCCGCGTTATTGCTATACGTACCTCGTCATAGTCAGGCGGTGGAACGTCGACTCCGTCATCATCGACTGCGGGCTCGGGTTCTTCTTCTCCACAACTTTCTGTGCTGCTACCATTTAGTAGGGCGGAAAAGTGTTCCCTCCATAATTTAAGTACGCTCTGGACATCAGTTACTAGGTCGCCATTATTGTTCTTACAGGAGTACGCCCCGGTCTTTAAACCTTCCGTAAGTCGCCTAACTCTCTGGTAAAATTTTCGGGCATTCCTCCTGTCGGCCAGCATTTCAAGCTCTTCGCACTCACGTATTTCTGCCTCTCTCTTCTTGTTGCGGCAAATACGTCTCGCTTCCCTCTTCAGATCCCTATAGCGGTCCCACATAGCGCGCGTTGCGCCCGATCGCAGCGTGGCCCTGTAGGCGGCATCTTTTTTCTCTGCAGCTTCCTGACACTCCTCATCGTACCAGTTGTTCTTTCGGGCTCGCTGAAATCCGACTACTTCTTCGGCGGCGGTACTTAATGAGCGGGAAATGTGGTTCCACTGCTCGCATATGTCGGTTTGTTGAAGAGTGCTCTCTGAGAGCAGGTGTGAGAGTCGAGTAGCGAAAGCGCTGGCTGTCTGTTGTGATTGCAGCTTTTCGACGTTAAGCTTTCCTTGCATATTTGGGCGCACATTTTTTGCTGCACAGAGGCGGGTGCGTATCTTGGCTGCAACAAGATAGTGGTCCGAGTCGATGTTTGGGCCTCGGAGTGTGCGTACGTCTAAAACACTGGAAGCGTGCCTTCCGTCTATCACAACATGATCGATTTGGTTTCTCGTTTTTCGATCCGGAGACAGCCAGGTAGCTTGATGGATCTTTTTATGCTTGAACCTAGTACTGCATACTACCATGTTTCGGGCCCCGGCGAAGTCGATCAGCCTCAATCCGTTGTCGGACGTTTCGTCGTGGAGGCTGAATTTTCCGACGGTGGTTCCAAAGATCCCTTCTTTGCCCACCCTGGCATTGAAGTCGCCAAGCACGATTTTGATATCATGACGGGGGCAGCGCTCGTACGTGCGCTCCAAGCGCTCATAGAAGAGATCCTTGGATGCCTCATCCTTCTCTTCCGTCGGGGCATGGGCGCAGATGAGCGAGATGTTGAAGAATCTCGCTTTGACGCGGATTGTGGCTAGACGCTCGTCCACCGGGGTGAACGACAGTACTCGGCGACGGAGTCTCTCTCCCACCACAAATCCAACTCCGAATTTGCGCTCCTTTACATGGCAGCTGTAGTAGACGTCGCAAGGCCCCAGACATTCTTTGCCTTGCCCCGTCCAACGCATTTCTTGGATGGCGGTGATGTCAGCTTTTGTCCTTACGAGGACATCAACCAGCCGGGCAGAGGCACCTTCCCCATTAAGGGTCCGGACATTCCAGGTGCATGCCCTCAAATCGTAGTCCTTTAAACGTTTGCCGTGGTCGTCATCATAAGGGGGGGTCTCATCCGAGGCTTTGCCTTGCTTCTTCACTGGAAGTGGTTTTTACGTGGCGGGTCCCAAGCCCAGCGCACAACCCATTGCTGGGACGGGGGTGGTTTCGCAACCAAATACACGTTTATATAGCGAGCCGCTTGCTCCAAGCAGACACCCGCTTGCAGCCGCACCTACTGGTGAACAGACGCTGCAGACTTCAGTGAGCCCTTAAACCGAATAAGTCAGAGTGGCCCCACCGAAGCTCCCTCTCCTTCAGCCGTGACCTAAGGCTCCATTCGGATTGGTTACCGCATCTCGCACATGGCTTGCTCACGTTGCCCAGAGTGCGCGAACGAGGACGCAAGAGTCGGGATTGAGTATAGCCATGCAACTGTAACTGCATACCCAGCGCAATGACTATACCCCATGGATCCTAATATTATTATTTTTAATAAGAGCAATGTGCACATTGTACACTTATACTCCCTAATTATACGCACTTATTTGTGGTGTATTTTTTTAACGTATGGTAGCATACATTTTGTGTTACTCTAATATTTTGCATAAATTAAATATGTACGGCACAAGAGGTTCTTTACTCCATTTTTTCTTAAGTTTTCTTAAAGTTAGGAAGCTGTTTGTGCAGATTGACTCAACAAAATCTACTTCATTCGTTGAAGCGTGGGTATTCCTCAGAGGACACAATGCGGCCCATTCCTGTTACTAATTTTTATTAATGACCTACCTTGCTATTTACATCATCCGAAATGTCTTATGATCGCTGACGGTGTAAAATTGTTATTAAGAATCAACAATATATTGGACTGCCTTAAACTGCAGTATGCTGTTGATTCGTTTCAAAGATCGTGTTCTTTTAATAATTTAAAATTAAACATTAGCAAATGTTATGTAGTATCTATACAAAACGAGCCGCCAGTTTGGAGTTTAGTTATTCCTTAAGTAGTTTAGCTGTAACCCGTACTACAGAAATAACAGATCTTCGAGTCATATTTGATATTAAGCTTTTGGAATGATTAGCTTTATAAAAAGGAACAACGTGGATTTTAGAGATCCTCTAAATCTAAAAACTCTGTATACTTCTGTAGTTAGAAGCCATTTGGAGTACTGCTCTCTAGTGTGGAATCCTTTTTATGAAGTCAGTACAAAGCAGGGAAGCCAACTCGATTTGCGGGGAATTTCAGTTTGTGTGGGGAATCGGGGAATGGACCTTTTTTTTGTGGGGAATTTCAGCTCGTTGATTTCTAGTACAACAAAATTTCAAATGGTTAAAAATTACCGTTTATTTTTTAGAAATTTCTTTGTCGCATTTGCTTTCATATAACGAATAAACTCAATTTATCTTTATATGGAAGAAAACAGCAACATCTAAAATTTTTAGCTACTTGATGAAAATTGCACTAGAATTGAGTGAGTTACGAAACTGCATAAACAAAATCTTTTTAGAAAATCTAATGAAAAGTTCGAAATTTTTACGAAAGTTTTTTTCTTTCAATATTGCGCAAAGTTTGAAATTTGGATTTATTCGGGTTTCATTAAAGAATGAACTATATATTAATAAAAAAAAAAATAGCTAAAATAAATAACAAAAAAAATAATAATTGTGAAAACTTGGCTAAAATTTGTTCGACCACTGCATACATGTAAATATGATATAAACATTTTTTATTCCTTATTTGTTAACTAACTTTTGGTTTGGTTTATGAATACATAATAATAAAATAAACAGAGAGATACAATTTCTTTTGCAAATAAGGAGATATCTATGGGTGGGGAATTTTACGAAATTTCAGGCAAAATCGGGAATTTCATTGTCGAAATCGGGGAAATCTCAAAAATGTGTTGGCTACCCTGGTACAAAGAAAGGCGAAAGAGTACAAAAAATTTTTACAAAGTTTGCTTTTTCTGAAATGTTCGGTTTTGGAAACTATCCGCCCTACATAAGTAGTAGTGTCCGACCGAAGCTGGAATTGTGGCCGAAGCCGAATATTCGGCCGAACTCCGAAGCCGAAGCCGAACAAAAGATCTGCACTGAGGTGTGAAATTAAAGCACTTGGTCGGGGGGATATGCAAACTGGCTTTATTTTTTCGCAAATAGTTGCCACTTGTTGAACAATTAAACTTAAATTATTTAATAATCGATGTCATCATGTCTGCACGGTTCGTTCCGATTTTCCAAAGTGAGGTGTCATATTAAAAGGCTTCGACTGCAGATGTGCAATAAGGTTTTACTTTTTTGGAAAGAGTTGCAACCTTTTAAAAAATTATGTTCAAAATATTTAAAAAATAAATCAATTATCACAAAATGGGTATAAATTGTTTTGAAAAGTTTTGTTTCTTAACTGAACTATACGAGGGTTTCCACCTCAAACTCAATTTGAATTAAGGGAATTAGGTAAGAGAAATTTGTATGTGTTACTATATGGCTGCCAAACCAAAGGGGTTTCAGAAAGTAACAGTATTTCAAGTGGGTAATTTCCAAACGAAGTGCTATTTTTTGTCCACCGCTTGTACACATTTGTATTTTGTTGCCAAGAATAAAAAAATAATTATGCCACTCGGTTTCTTTTTATAAATGCTTCGTTTTAAAAAAATAGTTATTAAAATCGTTTTAATACTTTGAGAAATAAGTCGCTACCAACAATTTCCATATAATCAATTTTATATAATAGTATAGATATAGAAGCGTGGCTTTCTATTATAATATTGTCCCTCCGAATTTTCCTGAATGCCACTTTTTCATTTTCTCTTTTATATGTTTTCGTGAAATAAGACTCCCATGGCGATTTCGTCATCGCCCTTTTCTTAGTGATTGTGCAAGATGGTTGCATTTTTCGGTAGAAACGAAATCGGCATTAGAAAAAAAATATAAAAAATATCACTTTCAAGTGAAAAAGCATTTTTTATTTAAAATACTTTTTTCTCCAAATGTGTTCAAATGGCATATACGGGAAATTGTTGCCGAAGAAAGATTAAGGCTGCGTTTCTACAAACTCATTTAAGTTCAAATTAACTTTATTTTAATTTTTTATTTAATTCTCATTTAAATTATTTTTAGTTTCAATAAGCTCTTTATTTAAGTGAGTAAAAAGTGGTTGCAAAACAGACTTGGCCAGCTTTAAAGCTTTTGAAAGCTTTGGCACGCTGTGTTGTAAAAGCAGCGCTGGTATACAGGGCTGGCAGATACACAAAATTGTGGTGTGTGTATATTAATCAGCTGATTAAACCTGTAACATCTCTGAGTGTGGTTGTTCTGATTTAATTTATATTTAAGTGAAGAGCATAGGTCACTTAAATCAAAATTAATAACAAATTAAAATTGATTGGTGAAACCAAAAATTCGAAAATTAAAGTAACTTTCACTTAAATGAATCTGGTGAAACGCAGCCTAAACAAAAAGCCTGCCTCCGAAAAAAAAACCATGACATAAAACCATGAAAAATGTCATGAAGAAGGTGGAAAAAACTTCAACATTGGCTTACATATGTAATAAATGAGATTCACAGTGATACGCAAATGTTTAAAAAGTATGCATTTAATGCTAAAAATCGGAACAATGCTTGTCGGTTAGTATACTTTTTTCTAACAGTTTCTAAACTTATTTAATCCTTTAACCTACTTTTAAAAAAGTGACATTCTGGAAAATATTTTACAAAAATGCAAAAATAAGAAACAAAATATATCTTTGAAGAGCAGTTTCGAATACTGCACAAAGTTTTACGGCGGTAAATGGTTTCCGAGGATAAATTTACCAGTTTTTAAAAAATATATAGATAACTAGATCGCCCTCACCCGCTTCGCTGAGTGTATGAAATTTCAAAATTTATTTCACGAAAACTCAATTAAAAAACAGGAGGTTTAAAACTTGTTGAACCATCTTGTCATACTTTTTCAATTAACTTATCCCCTGGCTCTATTTGAGATTTTAAACAGATGAAAACCTCTTACAGATTAAACAGACGGCAGCGTTGATCCGGATCAATGCTGCCGTCTGTTTATGCCTTTACATGTAGTTTTGTAATGAAGCCATTTAAAAACTATTTCGATTGATACCCATATTGTAATAATTCATTTAAATTATTGAAAAGCTGGTGGCCTATGTGATACATACTGTGATACATTAGGGTGCTTTTTTTTTGCGACAATTTTTTTTTTTTCGGTCCCATCGTGAAATTTTGTTGGAAATACCCAAAAAAAAATTCCCTGAAAGTTTGAGCCCTTAATATTAATTTTAAGTACTCGGCCAAGGCGTGTGAAGATTTTCCATTTAAAATACACGGGAACTTTGATTTTTTTTTTTTTAATTTCTATAGCTCAGCGGCATTTAATGGTATCACCTTGTCCAAAATGGGGATTTTCTCAGCATTAAATGCTCTACAAAAGTGCCCACTGCGGCGAAGTCGTAACTCACACCGGCGAGGTAGTACGGGCCACTAAACCTGATTTTTTCATGAAATTTACGTTTTTTCGCATTTATCTCGTAAATGGCAAGAGCTATAGAAAAAATGTAAATGAGAAACTTGTAGGAAATTTTCCTACAAAAAAGCTCATAAGCGCTTAATCGCTAACTTCAATACTGCTTGAGATATTTCAATTTTAAGTTTAATTTAATTTTCCAATTTTTCAAATGATCAATTTTTATACTGAGTGTTGATTTTAATTATTTATTCTTCCATCTAATTAGAATCATCATCCAAGAGATGACTACAAAGAGTTTTTGATGCTGAGTCGTATATTTTTGGGTGGAGTGGAAAGTCATGAAGTTAAATTTACAGCTCCTGGAGCTTGTCATCATGCAAGATGGCTTTCAAAAGCTCTCTACTGTTTAAAAATATATATGTTTCGCAGACAGTTCAAAATTTCAATCAAAGAATTGAATGTTTTACGTAAAATATGTGNTTCTACTAAGTTCCCGTGTATTTTAAATGGAAAATCTTCACACGCCTTGGCCGAGTACTTAAAATTAATATTAAGGGCTCAAACTTTCAGGGAATTTTTTTTTGGGTATTTCCAACAAAATTGCACGATGGGACCGAAAAAAAAAAATAGTCGCAAAAAAAAAGCACCCTAGTGATACATATTCAAAACCATTTCGATTCATACCACTCTTCTATACTAATACATATATATTTTGAAAGCCGTTTCTTATGTGTTCGCAAATCTCGAGAACGGCCGAACCGATTTTTTTGAAATTTGATTTTGATGTTTCAGACGTCCCAAGGATGGTTATAGGCTAAAAAAAATTCGATATATAAAGGGGGCGGAGCACATCCGATACAAACCGATTTTTTCATACTGCATATCTCTGGAAGTAGGGATGCCAATCCCGGGATCGCGGAATCCCGTAGTTTGTGACGTCCCGAAAATTTTGAAATATCGAATTGATAGTAAGAATTTGTTTACGAATTTTGAAGTACGATTTTTGTAAAATGCCGTTTTGACTGCAATTAAAAAAAGCTTGAAACTGTACTTTTAAATTGCAGTCTGAGCCTTTTTGAAGAAGTTTTAAATGAATTTACTCATAGCGTCGCTAATGTAAACGAAACAGAGAGTTTTAAGGAAAAGTTAGATAATTTTTTAGATCAATCTACTCAAAACTTCCTCAAATCGAAAAACGAGAAACGTGCTGGTAAAAGAAGCTCAAATATTTTGTAATGGAGGAGACAGGGGTCATTATCTTCAAATGGATTACGTCTACCTTTTGGCAGTTCAGCCTAAAAGTGTTGATGCCGAAAGATGTTTTTCATCAGTAAGTTTTGTATGTAAAAACTGCAGGTCAAGCTTAGAATATTCCGCTTTGAATGCTTTGCTGCTCTTATGAAAATATTTTAAGTGCAATAATAACAGCACCGGAAAATAGGGGTGTGTGTTTTTAACCAGACCCACCTACCTACATGTATTTCGACCCGCTGAATCCGATTCTGAGATCCGTTTGACTCGTACATCCTCAAAATTTCTAGTAAATTGCGAAACAATGGCTAAAAATTCTCCATTCGCCATTTCTTTATAGAGTAGAATAAACATGTTTAGAGGAATTATTTTTGTATATTTTTGTTTTATGTTTTCTTATTAATCGTTACTTTCAAAAGTACCTGGTATTTAAATTATTATTTGTATGTATACGTTCCTCAATCACATGGTTTTTTAAATACAATTAAAAAAATATTTTACTTTAAAATTTGTCTGATTTAATAAATAAATATCACTAGCGTAGAGTGCTAAGTTGCTCAGTCCCAATTTAAAAATTGTTCAGGAGAGGAAAAAACTTCGTATAGCCATTGTCTTCAAGTATTTCGCAAAACTTTGAACACAACGTTTTGCCTGTTTAAAGCACAGCAAAACTCCGCACGAATCAGAGGGATTCGATCTTTATTAAAAGATTTCGAACTTTTTTGGCCTTATCGAATTTTCGGAGCTTTTTTTGGCCTTAGCAAATTTTCCTTTCATTGAATATAAACGAGAAAACATAAAACAAGGACCTTTACCCTTTCCAAACCAATGCAATATTAATTTATCTAGCCTCCTATATCAAAATATGATTTTTGCTTAAAAGTGAAGTTAGCAACTTTTCACTCTAAGCTAGCGATATATGAGTTTTACAATCAGTTTATCGTAAATTTCAAATAGTTTTATTTCATGGTATGTTTAAATGCTTTCAGATAATGAATTTTTACTCATATTCATTAAAATTGTAACGTAGCTTTGCCTACGCCACAATAACACATTCAACATCACCCTAGCATACGTCTTACAACTGCACATAGGTACCAAGATACGAACATACATACATACATACTGGTAGGCGTACACACAAACCAACATACCAACATAGCTTTGCCTACGCCACAATAACACATTCAACATCACCCTAGCATACGTCTTACAACTGCACATAGGTACCAAGATACGAACATACATACATACATACTGGTAGGCGTACACACAAACCAACATACCAACATAGCTTTGCCTACGCCACAATAACACATTCAACATCACCCTAGCATACGTCTTACAACTGCACATAGGTACCAAGATACGAACATACATACATACATACTGGTAGGCGTACACACAAACTAACATATGCGAAGCTGGCATGGTAAGCACATGCAGATTTCGCAAACAGCAAACTTGGATACTCATGCGCACCAGCAGATGGAAGAAGTTCACTGCGCAAAAGCCATAACACGGAATAAGCCCATTCACTTCTCAAACGGTTCATACAAAACCGGAGCTAAAGCTGCCAGCATGAACTCAACCAGCATCGGTTGTCCGTAGGTAAGCACGGAGCGCAGCCTGGACTTTGGGCCTATTTGGGGCGCTCTTAGCTTTCCTCCTCGGAGGAAGACTGATTGGTTGAGGGGGGGCTGCAAGGGGGGGAATACCCCTCAGGCAACACCTCAAAACCATTATGGGCTAGACCCATTTTTGGTTACGGTCTCAAGCAGACAGGGGGCGAGATCCGTTTGGGCTTGCCCAATTCCGAACACCACTGCCTGCTTGCGATACCGCGCGGCCAGCGGGCGCTGGAGGGGAGGGAACCACCTCCCTACAGAGTCTAGCGGCCGCGAA